>NC_041380.1:184710801-184891678 GCF_002162155.2 Triticum dicoccoides | reverse complement strand
TTGATGTAGCTTGAGGTAGTCGTCCATCAAACGCTCCCACTCGAGATACTCCTCGGGTTCTTGAGTCCCATAGAAAGGAATCGCCTGGTCGATGTCGAGGTCGTAGTAGCTCGTGGAAGTCGCGGACTTGAGCTTGGGGAGCTTCTCTTGAGCGTAGTCTTGAGGTGCTTGTTGGCAAAGATGCCATATATCCGAAGGCGAAGATGCCTTGAAGTCGCTTGGCGAAGATGCCAAAGTGATTGGTGTAGCCGTAGCTCCGTCTTGGTGGTGGTTGTCTCGCGGTCTTCTCTTGTGGTCATGAAGTTTGGACTTGGCGTGAAGTAGGGCTTGTTGCGACTTGTAGGTAGGCGCTTGTGGAGCATTATCATGATGATGTTGTCGTTGTCGTGCTTGAGCTCGATGTAGATGTCGTTCGTCGTCGTCTTGCACATGTTGATTCGAGGTGAATTGCCCTTCATGACAAGGTGGATCACAAACATGATGGTGGTCGCCATGGAGATGTGGATGTGGACGACTTGAGCTTGCATCATTTTTGCGCTCCGAAGACTTGTGACTTGAACGCCGCCGCCTTGAGGATGATGAAGGGGAAGAACGGTTGATCAACAATGTCCGAATCTCCTCCATCCTTGCATCTTGCTCCTCCTTTTGTGCGGAAAGCTTGTTGTTGATGTAGTTGTACACGCCGTCGTTGTTGTGGAAGACCGGAGATGAAATGCCTTGCCTATCCATCACAAGATTCGAGCCAGTATGAGCGGAGAAAGAGAAGAACGAATACCAAATGTACCTTGACCAAAGTTGAAAGTGGATCAATGATCACTCCAATGTGGAACAAGGAAATAGCACAATTGGTAGCAATTCTTGTTGGTTTCTCACACCTACACAAATAAGGCTTATGGTGGAGCTCGGTGAGGATAGTGGCACAAAAATTTAATGAAAAATGTTGGCAAGAGTCAATGATGTTGAAAGAGATTCACAAATTCGCAAGTGTAACAAGTAGACCAATAGCAATATGTGGCACACGGAAACACACACACGGATAGATAAATGGGGTCGTGCAACCAAGGATGAGCACAAAATGTGGAATCCACGGAAAACGCTCGTGTTGCACAACTCAAGAGAGACGCTAGCACGATTGCTCTATAGGCGGATACGACACTTGTGCACAACCTATGATATGCAAAATGGATAAACTTTCTATCCCAAGTATGCTATGTATGTATGGTTCCCGGTGTTTGATCCAAGATGATCGGATATGACAATCTTATGCAATGTGGTGGATGCTACGGCTATTGCTTACAAGCTCTTTGTTCACTCTTTTTCTTTGCTTAAAAGCTTTATTCTCTTTTTTTGTTGTATGGCCACTTTGCGAAATGCACAAACCAAGGTAGAAATTGTATATATGCGGGAACAAACTTGAGGCACACGAGATGATATGATAACAAGATGATACCTATGGTATGGTATGTATGCAATGGGAGGTGTAGGTCGATGATCACTAATGTACACAAGTAACGTTGCCGGCAATACTCAAATGGCTAGTCTCGATAGGCAAGTGACGCAAAATGGGCTAGGGGTTAACAATGCAATTGCAAGGGGAATGTACAATGGAGGGGTACCACGATACCAAGATGATATGGAGGTTACCGTCTGCGGTGATGATGAGTGGCGGTGATCTTGATGGAGATACCAAGATGACGGAGACTCGTCCCTAAGTAGCCGAAACACCTTAGGAAACGGAAAAACCATGAACTCAAAATCTCAAATGTTAAATGGTGGTAGCGAAATGTTGTGGTGTTGCACTAGGCAATGCGGAAGTGGAGGTTATGGTGGTGGACTATACACGGTGTCGGAGTTGAAAGCACGGTCCCTAAGTAGCCGAAACACCTTAGGAGACACAACTCACAACACAAACAAAATTGGGTTAAGTTGGGGTGGCGGAAGTGTATAGTGGTCAAGCCTATGCGGAAGTGGTGGTGGTGGTTGAAGAAGAAGCAACCGTCCCTAAGTAGCCTAGACACCTTAGGAGACTCAAATCACTCCTCTGGCAACCACTAATGCGATGGGGAACAAAATTGGTTAGGTTGCGGAAGTCGGAGATGGTGTAGCGGATGATGTGGTTGAAGCCCTAGGCAAAGATGCCAAAATTGTCAAAATTTGATGGAGTCAAAAGATGTTGGTGGTATTTTTGTGGGAAGGAGGATGTCAAGAGCTTCAAAACGAGCTATAGAACGTCAAAACGGAGTTCGGATGAATTAGTTATGGCCGAAACAAAATCAGCCGAAGTCAGTTTTTACAAGTAGCGGACGTCCGCTAATGGACGGATGTCCGGTGGCCGAACGTCCGTTGAGCTCGGAAATCCACTAATTTCCATCCGGGTTAGGGGTTCCGGTCGTCCGGTGGATGACGGACGTCCGGTCGTTCCAGGGGCTCCAGACGTCTGGTAAAGTGACGGTCATCTGGTGGTCGGGGTCAATGCGAGATTTCAGATCCGGGATGCGATTTTGGGCAGAATTTGGGGATTTTGGGGTCAAAATTGATGAGATTTCGTGGAAGGAAAGTGGGTAAAATTGGGGAAATTCTAAATTCACTCGAAACCAAGCAAATCCATGGATCAAAATCAACAAAACATCATCAAACCAACAAATCACAAAATAAAATTGGGGCTATTTTTGGTGGGGATTTTCGATAGTGGGGAAGAACACAACAAAATTAGGCTAGAAAACACAACGGGGAAGGCTCCAAATTCATGATAAACCTATGCTCTGATGCCAAGATGATGTAGGGTGGAACCCTAGATGGCCGATCTTTCACGAAAGGAGCGGATCCCTACAAGGAACACGAAGAACACGAGGGGGAAAACGAGGGGAAACACAAGAGAAACACTCAACCAAGAAGAAATAGATCACACATGTGCTAGATCCTCGAAACACAAGGAGAGATACAAGATACAAAGTCAACAACGGACGATACATGGTAACTGGTTCTTCTCCGTGAGGAGATCTTGATAGGACCACGCAAGAGGGGGTCTTGAATCCAAGGGGATCTTCTCCGTAGAGGGGCCGCGGTCTCTCTCGTGGAGTAGATCCGTAATGGATGAGCGTAGATCTATCTCTCAAATGAGCTATCACAACGCTAACCCTAACTAGGAGGAGGTGGAGGAGTATATATAGTCTAGGTCCACGAAGGGGTAAGTGGGAGAGGGATACATGGGCCTCGGGCCCAATCTCTGTACGCAGACAGGTACCGGACGTCCGCTGGGGACCGGTCGTCCGGTGGCTCGTGGGCTTCCGGACGTCCGGTAGTCGCCGGACTTCCGCTCACTTTGGCTCCGTTGAGGTGGCACCGGACGTCTGGGAGCTGGCGGTCGTCCGGTCACCGGTCGTCCGGTGTCACCGGTCTTCAACTGATTTGGCTCGGGTGTAGATGTGTCGGTCGTCCGATGGGGGCCGGACGTCCGCTCGCTAAGAGGGGCCGGTCGTCCGGTGTCGTCTGGACGTCCGCTCGCTGGAGCTTCTTTGGCAGCTCTTCTTCTTGCGTCTTCGTTTCCAAGCTTCCGTCGCGGATGGTGTAGTTGTACACTTGCGCTCGCACTCCTCCTCGTCGTCCATAGCGTTCCAACAATACATATGCATGCACACGAGTGGAGTGTCAAGTAGTATACCATCCTTGAAGGGGTCAAGTGAACACGCATAAAGGAGATGATTCACCTTTGTGTATGTGAAGTGGATGTCGAACGTGTCACTTGCCAAATGGACTCTTGACATGGTGATGTCTGTAGGATGCTCCGCATGAGGTGTCCCGATGTTTCGATGAGATGGTGGCTATCGTTTTCTGTGGGAGTCGACCTTGACGATACGACTACGAATGTGCGAGACGTCGCGCCTTAGCAATCGCTAAACCAACTTCCGAGGGTTATTGACCACGCCGGAGCACGATCAACCTGACCACGAGGGTCTTTTTCCTGCAAGCAAACGAAGAACAAGCAAGAAACTGAGATTGCAATCTGGATATTGTGAATATAAGATGAAAGCTTTATTGATCAAGGTGGGGCTCTGTGACGCCTTGGTCTAGTCCTTGAACACAAATGAAGTACGCGAAGTTGCAGCTATGGCGAACTTTTAATCTCAACAAAACCCCCAAAGCCTAAACGATGCCCTAACGGCTGTATATATGGAGGAGAGAGGAGGAATTTCGTGGCCCTTGGTGGAGGGGTCCGAAACCAACCCAAACTCTTGTTTCCCCACACATACGGACTCTAAAAACAGCCTATACTTAAGTACATCGAAAATACATGGGCCTGGTGCAATAATAAGGTGACGCAGCACCTAAAATAGCCTCTGGACGAAATTTACGAAGTGGCATCTTGTATATTTCGTCCCATGCTTCATGCACTCATTATGGTGTCTTCAGAGTCCTGGAATCATCACTTGTAACTCCCTTCTTGTTCCCCTTGCGCATGCCATCATCTCCATGCTTGAACTTGTCCAAGGTTCATCTTTCTTGTCCAAGCTAGGCCCTTCATTTGTAAGCAAAACAAATGTATCCAATTTAGGCAGCATCATATTCTCATGAACATTATAATCGTTACCAAGAAACGAAAGTACATGATAATTCAATTGGCGTGCGCGAGCTCTAGTAATCGGTCCAGTATGTATAGCAGTAGGGGCTGTGGGTGTAACAATGGTATTGATGTCCTCATCACATATACCATATATACTTCCGCATACCTCCAACACTTCCGCATAACCCAACCATCCTTGGAACGTTTCGCTCTCCGACACAATTCCTACTTCGAGGTTTGAGAATTTGAGTTGCGGTACCGTATCCTTTTGTGTTTCGGCTATCTAGGTACGGTTCGACATTGACATCACCGCCACTCATCTTTGCCACGAACGCGTCATCAACAACGACCACCATGGCTACGACTTGGTATTGATGCCACCATTTTGACACCATACCGGAAGCAAGACCGGTAACCTCATCTTGGTATTGGACATATCATTCTTGCCATTACATTGATAGCCATCATAGCCTTACTCCTTTGCGTTGCTTACCCATCGAGACTAGCCATTGAGTATTGCCGGCAACGAGACTTGTGCACATTAGTGATCATACTTTCCATAGCATACATACATCTTTGTTGCCTATATTGGTATCATCTCTTGTGTCACAAAGTTGTCATCGCATACTCATTTGCTATATTGGTTTGTCAAGCATTGCATGACAAAAGAGCTCAAACATCAAAGAGCCAAACAAGCTTTTAAGCAAAGAGCTTTTAAGCAAGAACCATAGCATCTTTCAACATTAAGATTGTCATACTCGATCATCTTGGATCATATCATAGCAACACCTTGCATAGAACATATTTGGGATAGAAGTCATTGCATTTTTGCTAAGTAGGTTGTGCACAAGTTCTTGTATCCGCCTATTGTGCAATCGTGCTAGCGTCTCTCTAGTGTTGTGCAACAAAAGCATTTTTGTGGATTCCACATTTTGGCTCACCCTTGGTTGCACAACCCCACTTATCTTTTTGCGCGTGTGTTTCTGTGTACCTTATATGCTTGGTCTACTTGTTACATTGCATCTTGCGAATCTTTTCCAACAGTATTGAAGCTCACTTACAATTGCATCAGATTTTGTGCCACCATCCTAACCAAGCTCCACCAAAAGCTTTTACTTGTGTAGGTGTGAGAAACCGACAAGAACTCGTACCAATTGTGCTATTTCCTTGTCCTACATTGGACTAATCCTTGATCCACTTTCAACTTCGGTCAAGGTACATTTGGTACTCGTTCTTCTCTTTCTACCACTCACATTTGTCTTGGAATGATGGATAGGCCAAGTACCTCTACCAACCCACTCTTCATGGAGCAAGACGATGACATGAACTCCTTCGTCACCAAGAGTCACCTCTTTGGTGCACAACGTGCTTTGCATCAAGAGCAACAAGCTATGAGTGAACGCATCGACAACCTTGCCGCCGACTTGCGACTTTCCGAGCAACGTACAAGGGACTACTTCGACCACAAGCTCGACGATAACAAGCAAGAGAATGACCCAAGGATGGACGAAATTCGTGCTTTGTTGCTCAACCGCTCGTCTTCCACTTCAAGAAGGAGCCGTTCAAGCCGCCATTCCGATTTCACCCTCTCCGGCTCAAGTACACCGACATCGAACACTCTTCGTCGAGCCGCGCGCACCGACCGTCAAGCAAGCCTCAATCCCCTACGAGACACCGACTCTCAAGAGCACCGGCGAAGTCAAAATCAGAAGTGATGCGGAGCATCCCATGACCATCCACATGGACGCCACATCAACAATCCAAGCTCCATGTGGACCAATGACAAGGGCTAGGGCACGTGCTATTCAATCCGAGGTGACATCACTCCTACTTGAGTTTTCCCCCTCTTCAAGTGAGACATGGCTACCGCCTAAGTCCGAGATACTATGTGTCATCAGGTACAACACTCAAGACTTGGAGCTGAGGACTGTAGAAGAAGAGACAGGCGTCAACACTCTGGACAGCCCGGAACTTCCGGCCAGAGCCCGAAACTTCCGGCCCCCGGACCTTCCAGCCGACCCGGAGCTTCCGGCCGCCGATGACTTCGACCAGCCCAGGCGTGCCAACTCTCGGGTTAGCCCGGACCCCGTCCCGGACCTTCCGGCGCCCGGAACCTCCGGCTTGCCCGGACCTTCCGTCCCCCGGATGCCAGCACATCTCCACCGCGCCAACTCTCTGGTTAGGCCGGACCCTCCCCAGAACCTCCGGCGCCCGGAACTTCAAGAAACTCCAACAACTCAAGCAAGGAACCAAGAGCGTTGAAGAGTACTACAAGGAGATGGAGATTGCCATGATACGAGCCAATGTCACGGAAGATGATGAGAAAACAATGGCACGTTTCTTGAATGGACTTCATCATCATCATCCCCAACCGATGAGACCGTCAAGACGAGTTCCTTGAAGTGTTTCACTTGCGGAGGCTGAGGCCACAAGTCCTACGAGTGCACCAACAACCGGACCATGGTCTTCAACGACGATGGCACTTATGACTCCATGAGTGAAGGTGAAATGGAAGCACTTGAGTAAGTCGCCATGCACCGCCAAGTGAACAGTGAAGAAGAACAAGTCTTTTGTGATGAAGACTCAAGTCCCGCACTTGTTGTCTCAAAAGTCTTGACTCTCCAACATCACCAAGAAGAAGACCAACGATGCCACATATTCCACACCAAGGCCGGCATCGATGGACGATCCGTCAAGGTGATCATCGATGGAGGGAGTTGTCACAATCTCGCAAGTGAAGAACTTTGCTCGATGCTCCAATTGCCCAAGACGAAGCATCCACATCCATACAAAGTGCAATGGCTTAGTGACTCCGGCACCATCCAAGTCGAGCACCGAGTACAAATCTCCTTCAAGATCGGCACCTACGAAGACACCTTGGAGTGCGACGTCGTTCCAATGACCGTTTGTCATCTTCTCCTTGGACGACCATGGCAATTCGATAGAGGAGTCGTCCACAACGGTCGAACGAACCATACATCTTCAAGATGAAGGGCAAGGAGTACGTCCTCCGTCCAATGTCGCCAAGTAAAGTGATCGCCGACAAGAATACCTCCCATCGTGGAGAGAATGGTGAGAGAGTGAGCCACCAAAAAGAGAGTGAGCGCCACAAGCCCAAATTGAGTGCCTCCACGATGAGAGAAAACAAGAACCTAGTTCTATTTGCCACCAAACGTGAGATGAGAGAAGTGTGTGAGAACCCATCTAGTGTCCTACACTACGTCATGGTGTGCGAGGACAATGCAGCACAAACTAACACCTCTCACACTCTTCCTCTAGTGTTGTCTTCTCTTTTACAGGAATTTCAAGATGTTTTTCCCGATGAGCTACCTCCGGGACTACCTCCTCTACGAGGCATTGAGCACCGAATGGACCTCATCCCCGGAGCACCACTTCCAAAAAAAGCTCCCTACCGCGTCAACCCTGAAGAAACCAAAGAAATTCAAAGGCAACTAAAACATCTCATAGACCATAGACATGTGCGTGAAAGTTTGAGCCCTTGTGCCGTGCTGGTCATTCTTGTGCCAAAACGTAACGGTAGTTGTCGCATGTGCTCCGATTGTAGACCTATCAATGCTATCACCGTTCGTTATAGGTATCCCATTCCACTCCTAGATGATATGCTTGATGAGCTTAGCGGTGCCACTATATTTTCCAAAATTGATATTAAGAGTGGTTACTATCAAATCTGCATACAATAGGGTGATGAATGGAAAACCGCCTTCAAAACCAAGTTTGGTTTGTATGAGTGGTTAGTCAGGCCTATGGGTCTTTCGGAAGCACCGGGCACTTTTATGTGCCTCATGAATCATGTCTTTCGCCCTTACATTGGTATATTTGTTGTGGTCTACTTTGATGATATTCTTGTGTTTAGCAAATCTATCCAAGAGCATGTCACCCATGTCCGCACCGTTTTGCACACTCTTAGGAAAGAGCGTCTCTATGCTAATATGGAGAAATGCCTTTTTGGTGTTGATAAGCTCGTTTTCTTTGGATTTGTTGTCTCTTCTAAGGGTGTTCATGTAGATCAGTCCAAGATAAATGCTATTAAGACTTGGCCGCAACCAACCAACTTGCATCAAGTGCGTAGTTTCCTTGGCCTTGCGGGTTTCTATCGTCGCTTTGTAAAGGATTTTAGCACCATTGCTTCGCCTTTGCATGCTTTGAGCAAGAAGAATGCGCCTTTTGTTTGGGGACCATCCCAAGATACCGCATTCAATGAGCTTAAGAGTTTGCTTACTCATGCTCCCATGCTTGCTTTACCCAACTTCGACAAACCTTTTGAAATTCATTGCGATGCTAGTGGTAATGGCATAGGAGGTGTGTTAACGCAAAAGAAGCGCCCCATAGCTTACTTTAGTGAGAAACTTTCCGGAGCGCAACTCAACTACCCCATCTATGACAAAGAGCTATATGCTCTAGTCCGTGTTTTGCATGAATGGGAACACTACCTTCGTCCCCATGAGTTTATCATTCATACCGATCATGAGACTCTCAAGTATCTTAAGCGACAAACTAAGTTGAACAAGCATCATGCTAAATGGAGTGAATTTATTGAGTCTTTTCCTTATGTCATCAAGTACATCAAAGGTAAAGAAAACATAGTAGCAGATGCTCTTTCCCGCATTTCCATGCTTGTCACGCAACTTGAGTTAGATGTCATTGGCTTCGAGCATATCAAAGACTTATATGAGCATGATACAACTTTTGCCATTCCTTATGCCAAGTGTTTGTCGAATACATCTTGGGAACACTATTACATCAAAGATGTCTACCTTATGAGAGCTAACAAACTTTGCATTCCCGAGTCCTCGCTTTGTTTGTTGCTTTTGCAGGAATCTCATGGAGGAGGCTTAATGGGACACTTCGGACGCGACAAGGCATTCGCCACACTCTCGAAGAGCTACTTTTGGCCAAAGATGTTTCGGGACGTCAATCGCTTAACCAACCGGTGTTCTACATGTCGCAAAGCTAAGTCCAAAGCTCAATCTCATGGTCTCTATATGCCTTTACCGATTCCGTACCAACCTTGGGAAGACATTAGCATGGACTTTGTACTTGGTTTGCCTAGGACTCGCAATGGGAAAGATTCCATATTTGTCGTTGTGGACCATTTCTCAAAAATGGCACACTTTATTCCTTGTAACAAGCTAGACGATGCTTCACATGTGGCTAATCTCTTTTGTAGGGAAATATTGCGTCTACATGGTGTGCCAAAGACTATCGTCTCGGACCACAACGTCAAGTTCCTTAGCTACTTTTGGAAGACCCTATGCGCCAAGGTAGAAATCAAGCTACTCTTCTCCACGGCATACCATCCTCAATCCGACGGCCAAACGGAGGTGACAAACCGCACACTCTGCGCTCTACTTCGAGTACTCATCAAGAAGAACATCAAGGAGTGGGAGGAGTGTCTACCCATCGCCGAGTTCGCCTACAACCGAGCAAGACACTCAACAACCGGCAAGTCCCCTTTCGAGGTCGTCTACGGATTCAACCCTTTGTCACCATTGGATATTCTACCTCTACCACTCCAAGAGTGAATCGATTTGGACGCAAGTGCACGAGCGACCCATATCAAGAATGTGCATGAAGATACAAGAAGCACCATCGAGCGCCAAGTACAACGCCTTGCGACCAAGCTCAACGTCAACAAGCAACCTGTGGTCTTCAACATTGGTGATATGGTGTGGCTACACCTTTGCAAGGAGCGCTTTCCACAAGAACGCAAGTCTAATCTTCGACCTGGAGCCAATGGACCCTTCAAGGTGCTCGCATGCTTCAACGACAACGCTTACAAGATCGACCTCCCACGGGACAAATACAACGTGAGCGACATCTTCAACATCAAAGATCTCTCTCCCTTCCATGCGATGAAGAACTCGATCCGAGGACGGATCTTCCCCAAGGGAGGGGAGATGATGTGGAGCATCCCACGACCATCCACATGGACGCCACCTCAACTATCCAAGCTCCACGTGGTCCAATGACAAGGGCTAGGGCACGTGCTATTCAATCCGAGGTGACATCACTCCTACTTGAGTTTTCCCCCTCTTAAAGTGAGACATGGCTACTGCCTAAGTCTGAGATACTATGTGTCATCAGGTACAACGCTCAAGACTCGGAGCTGAGGACTGTAGAAGAAGAGACAGTCGTCAACACTCTGGACAGCCCGGAACTTCCGGCCTGAGCCCGGAACTTCCGGCCCCCGGGCCTTCCGGCCGACCCGGAGCTTCCGGCCGCCGATGACTTCGACCAGCCCAGGTGTGACAACTCTCCGGTTAGCCCGGACCCCGTCCCGGACCTTCCGGCGCCCGGAACCTCCGGCCTGCCCGGACCTTCCGGCCCCCAGATGCCAGCACATCTCCACCGCGCCAACTCTCTGGTTAAGCCGGACCTTCCCCGGAACCTCCGGCGCCCGGATCTTCCGGCCTAGCTCGGAAGTTCCGGCGCTGCCTGCGCGCAGCCACTTGGGCCGAGGCCCGTGTAACCTTTCGTCACCTAGACTATATATACTCTATCCCGTACAACTTTCTAGGGTTAGCATTGGTTTAGCTCATTGAGAGATAGAGAATTGCTCATCCATATCGGATCTACTCCACGGGAGAGACCGCGACCCCTCTACGGAGAAGATCCACCTTGGATTCAAGACCCCTTTACGGGAAGATCCCCTTGTGGATTCAAGAACTCCTCATGGAGAAGAACCGGCTACTCTTTTGTATCGTCCTTAGTTGTCCTTGGATTCGTGTATCGTTCTATGTACCCGAGGATCTAGCACATGTGTGACTTGTTCTTGTTAGTTCGAGTGTTCCTCTTGTGTTTCCCCTTGTGTTTTCCCCCGTTTTTCCTCGTTCCATCTTCGTGTTCATCGTGTTCTTCGCGGGATCCGCTCCTTTCGTGAAAGATCGGGCCATAGGGTTGTACCCTACATCAGGAAGCCTTTGCGCTAGCACGAGAACGGCAACGACAACGCCAACATGAAGAGGATGAGCGAGCGCGTCTACAACAACATGCACAAGATGCCGAGGCACAACGTCAACAACAACAACTCTGTTACGCTCAAGCACTTGTGGCGCAACAAGCTTTACGCGATTCGAGTCGAGCCGTTGCCGACCGAGGCCGTCAAGTCCGTGAACAAGAGGAAGGACATCGCGAAGAAATCCAAGAACAATGATTTCGAGCTCATGTGCATCATCAAGTTCCTCCTCGAGCTCGCGAAGTTTCCCCACAAGCTCGCCAACACCAGCAAGTTCAACGAGAGCATGACGACAATGGAAATCCTTCCACGACAAGAGCAACATGAGGTTGACAACCTTCCGCGTCAAGAACACCACGAGTTGAGCAATCATCTACAACATGGGCGTCATCATCCCCGACCCCAACACAATGAGGAGCAACACTACGGCAAGCTCAAGTTCACCATGCCCAAGTCCAACGGAAGCAACGACCCCGAAGAGTACCTTTCATGGGCATTGAAAGTTGAGAAGATCTTCCGGTTTGCACAATTATGAAGAAGAGAAGAAGATCGCGATGGCATCCCTTGAGTTCCAAGACTATGTCCTCATTTGGTGGGAACAAATCATAGAGCGCCGAGAGGCAAGAGGTGAACCACCCATCACTACTTGGGCGCAAATGAAGGATGTCATGAGAGCACGCTTCGTACCTACCTACAACAATCGCGACCTCTTCAAGAAACTCCAACAACTCAAGAAAGGAACAAAGAGCGTTGAAGAATATTACAAGGAGATGGAGATTGCAATGATAAGAGCCAATGTCATGGAAGATGATGAGCAAACAATCGCACGTTTCTTGAACGGACTCAATCACCCTATCAAGAAGATCGCCGACTTCCAACCATACTCAAATCTCATCGAGCTAGTGCACCAAGCTACCAAAGTGGAACGCCAAGTGCAAGATGATTTCAAGTATGCCAAGTTCTCATCCAAGTCCTATGTCTTCTCCAATAACCAAGCTTCAATGACTCCCACACTGACTACAAGACCTTATACTTCCAACATCGACAAGTTGACTTCCAAGAAAGCTTCGTCAACTACAAGCCATCCTCCTACGAGCAACTTCAAGCCGAGAGCTTCATCATCATCAACCCCAACCGATGAGACTGTCAAGAAGAGTTACTTCAAGTGTTTCACTTTCGGAGGCCGAGGCCACAAGTCCTACGAGTGCAGGAACAAGCGAACCATGGTCTTCAACGACGATGGCACTTATGACTCCATGAGCAAAGGCGAAATGGAAGCCCTCGAGCAAGTCGCCATGCACCGCCAAGTGAACAATGAAGAAGAACAAGTCTTTTGTGATGAAGACTCAAGTCCCGCACTTGTTGTCTCCAAAGTCTTGACTCTCCAACATCACCAAGAAGAGGACCAACGATGCCACATATTCCACACTAAGGCCGGCGTCAATGGACGATCCGTCAAGGTCATCATGGATGGAGGGAGTTGTCATAATCTCGCAAGTTAACAACTTTGCTCCAAGCTCCAATTGCCCAAGACAAAGCATCCACATCCATACAAAGTGCAATGACTTAGTGACTCCGGCACTATCCAAGTCGAGCACCGAGTACAAGTCTCCATCAAGATCGTCGCCTACGAAGACACCTTGGAGTGCGACATCGTTCCAATGATCATTTGTCATCTTCTCCTTGGACGGCCATGGCAATTCTATAGAGGAGTCGTACACAACGGTTGAACGAACCACTACATCGATGAAGGGCAAGGAGTACGTCCTCCGTCCAATGTCGCCAAGTCAATGATCGCCGACAAGCAAGCCACCCATCATGGAGATCATAGTGAGAGAGCGAGCCACCAAAAATAGAGTGAGCGCCACAAGCCAAAATTGAGTGCTTGCACGATGAGCGAAAACAAGATCCTAGTTCTATTTGCCACCAAACGTGAGATGAGAGAAGTGTGTGAGAACCCATCTAGTGTCCTACACTATGTCCTAGTGTGCAAGGACAATACACCACAAACTAACACTTCTCACACTCTTCCTCTAGTGTTCTCTTCTCTTTTACAGGAATTTCAAGATGTTTTCCCGGATGAGCTACCTTCGGGTCTACCTCCTCTACGAGGCATTGAGCACTGAATCGACCTCATCCCTGGAGCACCTCTTACAATCAAAGCTCCATACCGTGTCAACCTCGACGAAACAAAAGAAATACAAAGGCAAGTAAAGCATCTCATAGACCATGGACATGTGCGTGAAAGTTTGAGCCCTTGTGCCGTTCCAGTCATTCTTGTGCCAAAACGTGATGGCATTTTTCGCATGTGCTCTGATTGTAGACCTATCAATGCTATCACCGTTCGCTATAGGTATCCCATTCCACGCCTAGATGATATGCTTGATGAGTTTAGCGGTGCCACTATATTTTCAAAAATTGATCTTAAGAGTGGTTACTATCAAATCCGCATACAAGAGGGTGATGAATGGAAAACCGCCTTCAAAACAAAGTTTGGTTTGTATGAGTGGTTAGTCATGCCTATGGGTCTTCCGGAAGCACCGGGCACTTTTGTGCACCTCATGAATCATGTCTTTCGCCCTTGCATTGGTATATTTGTTATGGTTTACTTTGATGACATTCTTACGTTTAGAAAATCTATCAAAGAGCATGACACCCATGTCCGCACCATTTTGCAAACTCTTAGAAAAGAGCGCCTCTATGCTAATATGGAGAAATGCCTTTTTGGTGTTGATAAGCTCGTTTTCTTGGGTTTTGTTGTTTCTTCTAAGGGTGTTCATGTAGATGAGTCCAAGATCAATGTTATTAAGACTTGGCCACAACCAACCAACTCGCATCAAGTGCGTAGTTTTCATGGCCTTGCGGGTTTCTATCGTCCCTTTGTGAAGGATTTTAGCACCATTGCTTCGCCTTTGCATGCTTTGAGCAAGAAGAATGCGCCTTTTGTTTGGGGACCATCCCAAGATACCGCATTCAATGAGCTTAAGAATTTTCTTACTCATGCTCCCGTGCTTGCTTTACCCAACTTCGACAAGCCTTTTAAAATTCATTGTGATGCTAGTGGTAATGGCATAGGAGGTGTGTTAATGCAAGAGAAGCACCCCATAGCTTACTTTAGTGAGAAACTTTCTAGAGCGCAACTCAATTATCCCATCTATGACAAAGAGCTATATGCTTTAGTCCGCGTTTTGCGTGAATGGGAACATTACCTTCGCCCCCATGAGTTTATCATTCATACCGATCATGAGACTCTCAAGTATCTTAAGAGACAAATGAAGTTGAACAAGCGTCATGCTAAATGGAGTGAATTTATTGAGTCTTTTACCTATGTCATCAAGTACATCAAGGGTAAAGAAAACATAGTAGCGGATGCTCTTTCCCTCATATGCATGCTTGTCACGCAAATTGAGTTAGATGTCATTGGCTTCGAGCATATCAAAGGCTTGTATGAGCATGATGCAACTTTTGCTACTCCTTATGCCAAGTGTTTATCGAATACATCTTGGGAACGCTATTACATAAAAGACGGCTATCTTATGAGAGCTAACAAACTTTGCATCCCCGAGTCATCTCTTCGTTTGTTGCTTTTGCAGGAATCACATGGAGGAGGCTTAATGGGACACTTCGGACGCGACAAGACGTTCTCCACGCTCTCGAAGAACTACTTTTGGCCAAAGATGTTTCGGGACGTCAATCGCTTCACACACCGTTGTTCTACATGTCGCAAAGCTAAGTCCAAAGCTCAATCTCATGGTCTCTATATGCCTTTACCAATTCCATATCAACCATGGGATGACATTAGCATGGACTTTGTACTTGGTTTGCCTAGAACTCAAAATGGGAAAGATTCTATATTTGTCGTTGTGGACCATTTCTCAAAAACGGCACATTTTATTCCTTGCCACAAGATAGACGATGCTTCTCATGTTGCTAATCTCTTTTGTAGGGAAATTTTGCGTCTCCATGGTGTGCCAAAAACATCGTCTCGGACCGCGACGTCAAGTTCCTTAGCTACTTTTGGAAGACCCTATGCGCCAAGCTTGGAATCAAGCTACTCTTCTCTATGGCGTACCATCCTCAAACCAACGGCCAAACGGAGGTGACAAACCGCACACTCTCCGCTCTACTTCGAGTACTCATCAAGAAGAACATCAAGGAGTGGGAGGAGTGTCTACCCATCGCCGAGTTCGCCTACAACCGAGCAAGACACTCAACAACCGGCAAGTCCCCTTTCGAGGTCGTCTACGGATTCAATCCTTTGTCACCAATGGATATTCTACCTCTACCACTCCAAGAGTGAATCAATGTGGACGCAAGTGCAAGAGCGACCCATCTCAAGTAGGTGCATGAAGATACAAGAAACACCATCGAGCGCCAAGTACAATGCCTTGTGACCAAGCTCAATGTCAACAAGCAACCTATGATATTCAACATTGGAGACCTCGTGTGGCTACACCTTCGCAAGGACTGCTTTCCCCAAGAACGCAAGTCCAAACTTTGACCACGCGCGGACGGACAATTCACGGTGCTTGCACGCTACAACAACAACACTTACAAGATCGACATTCCTCGTGACAAGTACTCCGTGAGCGACATCTTCAACATCAAAGATCTCTCACCCTACCATGGTGATGAGGATTTCGATCCGAGGACAGATCTTCCCCAAGGGAGGGGATATGATGCGGAGCATCCCAAGATCATCCCCATGGATGCACCCACACCTCCAACGGCACCACTCGGACCAATGACACGAGCCTGAGCCAAAGCTATCGAAGATAAGGTGAACTCACTCCTCCCCGAACTTCCACTTTCTATGCATGAGACATGGCTACTACATAAGTCCGAGCTGTTGTGCATGATTAGGTACCAACACGGTCCTCCCGAAGATAAGCATGAAGATGGACAAGTCCCCAAGTCCACGGATGACGAGAACCAACGGAAGGAGCCAAGAACATCTCCCAGGCCCCGGACATCGGGCCCCTGGAACGCCTTCCTCTACAACTGCTCAACCACCAAGTACCTACACGCCCCGGACATCCGGCCCCGCAAGCCCGGACATCCGCCACTTCCCGAGGTCCCGAATATCCGGCCCCCTACTTGGAAATCCGGACCCCCTCGAACCCGAGAGCAACATGGCCAGCTTCACCAGCCCGAACATCCGGCCTCCACAGCCCGGACATCCGGCCCACCGCGAACGCCTGGACATCTGGCCCGACGCCCGGATGTCCGGCCTCCCTGTCTGTGAACAGTAAAGGGCCGAGGCCCGTGTACCCCTTCTACCCCCTAGACTATATATACTCTATCCCGTAAAACTTTCTAGGGTTAGCATTGGTTTAGCTCATACTTCAAGATAGAGCTTTGCTCATCCATCCGGATCTACTCCACGAGAGAGATCGCGGCCTCTCTTCGGAGAAGATCCACTTGGATTCAAGACCTCCTCGCGGAGAAGATCCCCTTGTGGATTCAAGACCTCATCACAGAGGAGAACATCAAGACCTTCTCATGGCGAAGAACCGTCTACCCTTGTATCGTCCTTAGTTGTCCGTGGATTCGTGTATATCTCCCTATGTACTCGAGGATCTAGCCCATGTGTGACTTGTTCTTGTTAGGTTGAGTGTTTCTCTCGTCTTTCCCCTCGTGATTTCCCTCGTTTTCCCCTCGTGTTCCTCGTGTTCCTCGCAGGATCCGCTCCTTTCGTGAAAGATCGGGCTATTAGGGTTCTACCCTACATCAACTTGTGCACAACCTACTTAGCAAAAATGCAACGACTTCTATCCCAAATATTTTGTATGCAAGGTGTTGATATGATATGATCCAAGATGATCGAGTATGACAATCTTAATGCTGTATGATGCTATGGTTCTTGCTTAAAAGCTCTTTGCTTATCTTTCTTCTTGGCTTAAAAGCTTGGTTGGCTCTTTGATGTTTGAGCTCTTTTCTCATGTAATGCTTGATGAACCAAGATAGCAAGTGAGTATGCGATGACAACTTTGTGATAAGAGATGATACCAATATAGGAAACAATGATGTATGTATGCTATGGGAAGTATGATCACTAATGTGCACAAGTCTCGTTGCCGGCAATAATCAATGGCTAGTCTCGATGGGTAAGCAACGCAAAGGAGTAAGGCTATGATGGCTAACAATGTAATGGCAAGAGTGATATGTCCAATACCAAGATGAGGTTACCGGTCATGCTTCCGGTATGTTGTGAAAATGGTGGCACAAATACAAAGATGTAGTCGAGGTGGTTGTTGTTGATGACGCGTCCGTGGCAAAGATGAGCGGCGGTGATGTCGATGTCGAACCGTACCTAGATAGCCGAAACACAAAAGGATACGGTACCGCAACTAATATTCTCAAACGTCGAAGTAGCAATTGTGTCGGAGAGCGAAATGGTCCAAAAAAAAGTTGGGTTATGCGGAAGTGGTGGAGGTATGTGGAAGTATATATGGTATATGGTGAGCACCGAAACAAAATTTGGTGGAAATTGGGCAGAGTTGTGGAAGTAGTGCGAACTTTCTGTCTAAGCCGGAAGTTCCGGCCAAGACGAAAGGTCCGGGGAAGGCCGGAAGGTCAGGGGGCCAGAATGTCCGGGCTGGACCAGAAGTTCCTGTGGTCGTGATTCTGCAAAGAACAAAGACTTCGGGATCGTGGATTTGGGTGGAAAAACTTGGGGAAAAGCCCGAATCCGAAGGGGAAAAAGATGAAATTGGAGGAAAAGAAAGGGTGGGGGAGGCTAGATCTACGAGCCATACACAAAATTCACAGATCAAAACCAACAAAATCTCAACACACCAACAAATCACAAAAAAAATTGGGGCTATTTTTGGTGGGGATTTTCGGATTAGGACGAAAAACAACAAAATTAGGCTACAAAACGAAGAGGGGGCTCCGAAATCGTGATCAACCTTGCTCTAGATACCAAGATGATGGAGGGTAGAACCCTAATCGCCCGATCTTTCACGAAAGGAGCAGATCCCACGAAGAACACGAGGAACACAAAGAGGGAAATGATTGAAAACGAGGGAAAACACAAGGGGGAAACACAAGAGGAACAGTCAAACTAAAAAAGAACAAGTCACACATGTGCTAGATCCTCGGATACATAGAACGATACACGAATCCACGGACAACTAAGGACGATACAAGGGTAGCCGGTGCTTCTCCGTAAGGAGGTCTTGATGTTCTTCTCCAAAAGAAGGTCTTGAATCCAAAGGGATCTTCTCTGAAGAGGCCGCGGTCTCTCACGAGGAGTAGATCCGATGTGGATGAGCGAAGCTCTATCTCTAAGTATGAGCTAAACCAACGCTAACCCTAGAAAGTTGTTCGGGATAGAGTATATATAGTCTAGGTGACGAAAGGGTACTCGGGCATCGGCCCAAGTGGCTGCGCGCAGGCAGTGCCGGAAGTTCCGGGCTAGGCCGGAAGTTTCAGGCACCGGACGTTCCGGGGAGGGTCTGGCCTAACCAGAGAGTTGGTGCCGTGGAGATGTGTTGGCATCCGGGGGTCGGAAGGTCCGGGCAGGCCGGAGGTTCCGGGCGCCGGAAGGTCCGGGACGGGGTCCGGGCTAACCAGAGAGTTGGCACGCCTGGGTTGGTCGAAGTCATCAGCGGCCGGAAGCTCCGGGTCGGCCGGAAGGTCCGGGGGCCGGATGTTCTGGGCTCTGGACGGAGGTTGCGGGCTGTCCAGAGTGTTGACGCCTGTCTCTTCTTCTAGAGTCCTCGGCTCCGAGTCTTGAGCGTTGTACCTGATGACACATAGTATCTCGGACTTAGGCAGTAGCCATGTCTCACTAGAAGAGGGGGAAAACTCAAGTAGGAGTGATGTCACCTCGGATTGAATAGCACGTGCCCTAGCCCTTGTCATTGGTCCACTTGGAGCATGGATAGTTGAGGTGGCGTCCATGGGGATGGTCGTGGGCTGCTCCGCATCCAAGCCTCTGTAGTCATGAAAAACCAATCTAGACCCTGTTCCAGCACCCTGCCGGAGGAGGAAATCATCATCGGTGGCCATCTTCATCATTCGGGCGGCCACCATGATGAGGAGGGAGTGGTCCACCCTTGGGGCTGAGTGTTTGTATTAGTAGCTATGTGTTTAATCTCTCTCTCTCTCTCTCTCTCTCTCTCTCTCTCTCTCTCTCGCTCTCTCATTCTTGAGATGGCACGATATTGATGTATCATGGGCTTTGTTTATATAGTTGGATCATATGGTGTTTTCCCCTCTCTATCTTGTTGTGATGAATTGAGTTTTCCCTTTTGAGATTTCGTTCCTATCAGATAGAATACTTTTATGGATTTGAGAACACATGATATATGTCTTGCTATGTGTTTTGGCACTCAACTCGCGGATTCCCGAGGTGACATTGGGGTAATCTATGCATAGGGGTTTGATACATCTCAAACGTATCTATAATTTTTGATTGTTTCATGCTGTTATATTATCAATCTTGGATGTTTTATAATCATTTTATATCATTTTTTGGTACTAAGCTATTGACATAGTGCCAAGTGCCAGTTCCTGTTTTTCCATGTTTTTTACATCGTCGAAAATAAATATCAAACGGAGTCCAAATGCCACGAAACTTTACGGAGATTTTTTATGGGCCACACTAGTACAACGAGCTCCTAAACAAACGGTGTAAAACCCATTTCTGTGACGGCATCTGGAACCGTCGCCAAGTGAGTGTGGGTGATAGGGGGGTCCTGCCCACACGACCCAGAAACCGTCGGGGATATGCCCTCCTGGCACACACGTTCGGCAAAATGAGGTCGTGTGCGACCGGCGAGCGCTCAAATATAGAAATACGTACAATAGAGCTAAAAAATACAATTATACGGTGAAATTGTTTCCGATCGCAAGTACACCCCACATAGTCAGTCCCCGCTAAACGTTTCTGTTCATATGTACATCCCACGCAGTCGCTCGAAGGAAAACATTTCCGTTCATAGGTACATCACACACAATTTTTCCCATTAAATCGCTTGCGTTATTGATGTAGGGTAGAGACCCTAATCGGCCGATCTTTCACGAAAGGAGCGGATCCCGGGGAAATCACGAAGAACACGAGGAGGAACGGAGAGGAAACACAACAAGAAACACGAGAGGAAACACTAAACCGACATGAATAAGTCACACATGGGCTAGATCCTCGAGTACATACGGGGAGATACACGAATCCACGGATAACTAAGGACGATACATGGTAACCGGTCATCTCCGTGAGGAGGTCTTGATGTTGTTCCCTCAAGAGGGGTCTTGAATTCTCTTGGGGGATCTTCTCCAGTGGAGGCTCGAATCTCCGAGGAGAAGGTAACCAAGTGGATGAGCAAAGCTCTGTCACAAATATGAGCTAAACATTTGCTAACCCTAGTACGGGGCTAAGGAACAAGTATATATAGTCTAAATCCACGAAAGGGTAAGTGACGAGGGGATACATGGGCCATAGGCCCGTTCTCTGCGCACAGGCAGGGCGGTTGTACCGGGCAACGGGTGGTAGTACCGCTCAAAGCAGTAGTGCCGCTGGTACAGGTGGTAGTACCGGACCCGGGTCATGAGAACACAGGGATTTGTCAGGTTGAGCGGCAGTGGAGTGGATGCCCGGCGGCAGTACCACTCGTCCTGGCATGTGCGGCTCCTCTTCGGGCTCTTGACGTCCATCTCGTTCTGTAGCTCATTCCAGGCTGGTTCCTTGGTACCTAATGACACAAAACATCTCCGTTTGAGGTAGTAACCATGTCTCAAGTGGATCAGAGTGGAATTATGGGAGGAGAGATGTCACCTTGGTTTCAAGAGCTCTTGCACGTGCTCGTGTCGTGGGTCCAAGAGGTGTCGTAGTAGATGTAGTTGGGTCCATGGGGATGTCCTTGGGATGCTCCGCATCATCGCCCCTCCCTTGGGGAATATCCGTCCTCGGATCAAATTCTTCATCACCATGGAAGGGAGAGAGATCTTTGATGTTCAAGATGTCGCTCACGTTGTACTTGTCGCATGGTAGGTCGATCTTGTAAGCGTTGTCGTTGTAGCGTGCAAGCACCTTGAAGGGTCCATTCGCTCGTGGTCGAAGCTTGGACTTGCGTTCTTCTGGAAAGCGGTCCTTGCCAAGGTGAAGCCACACGAGATCACCAATGTTGAAGACCATAGGTTGCTTGTTCAAGATGAGCTTGGTTGCAAGGCGTTGAACTTGGTGCTCGATGGTGTTTCTTGTATCTTCATGCACCTTCTTGAGATGTTTCACATGCGCACTTGCATCCAAATTGATGCGCTCTTGGAGTGGTAGAGGAAGAATGTCCAATGGTGACAATGGGTTGAATCCGTAAACAACCTCGAAAGGAGACTTTCCGATTGTTGAGTGTCCTGCTCGGTTCTAGGCGAACTCGGCAATAGGTAGGCACTCCTCCCACTCCTTGATGTTCTTCTTGATGAGTACTCGAAGTAGAGTGGAGAGTGTGCGGTTTGTCACCTCCGTTTGGCCATCGGTTTGAGGATGGTACGCCGTGGAGCAGAGTAGCTTGATTCTGAGCTTAGTGCATAGGGTCTTCCAAAAGTAGCTAAGGAACTTGATGTCGCGGTCCGAGACAATTGTCTTTGGCACACCATGGAGACGCAATATTTCCCTACAAAAGAGATTAGCAACATGTGAAGCATCGTCTATCTTGTGACAAGGAATAAAATGTGCCATTTTGGAGAAACGGTCCACAACGACAAATATGGAGTCTTTTCCATTTAGAGTTCTAGGCAAACCAAGTACAAAGTCCATGCTCATGTCTTCCCAAGGTTGGTATGGAATTGGTAAAGGCATATAGAGACCATGAGATTGAGCTTTGGACTGAGCTTTGCGACATGTAGAACACCGGTTGGTGAAACGATTGGCGTCCCGAAACATCTTTGGCCAAAAGTAGCTCTTCGAGAGCGTGGCGAACGTCTTGTCGCGTCCGAAGTGTCCCATTAAGCCTCCTGCATGCGATTCCTGCAAAAGCAAACAAACGAAGGGACGACTCGGGGATGCAAAGTTTGTTAGCTCTCATAAGATAGCCGTCTTTGATGTAATAGCATTCCCAAGATGTATTCGACAAACACTTGGCATAAGGAGTAGCAAAAGTTGCATCATGCTCATACAAGTCTTTGATATGCTCGAAGGCAATGACATCTAACTCAAGTTGCGTGACACGCATGCATATGCGGGAAAGAGCATCCGCTACTATGTTTTCTTTACCCTTGATGTACTTGATGACATAGAGAAAAGACTCAATAAATTCACTCCATTTAGCATGATGCTTTTTCAACTTAGTTTGTCCCTTAAGATACTTGAGAGTCTCATGATCGGTATGAATGATAAACTCATGGGGAAAAAGGTAATGTTCCCATTCATGCAAAACACGGACTAAAGCATATAACTCTTTGTCATAGATGGGATAATTGATTTGCGCTCCGGAAAGTTTCTCACTAAAGTAAGCTATGGGGCGCTTCTGTTGCGTTAACACACCTCCTATGCCATTACTACTAGCATCGCAATGAATTTCAAAAGGCATGTCGAAGTTTGGTAAAGCAAGCATGGGAGCATGAGTAAGCAGATTCTTAAGCTCATTGAATGTGGTATCTTGGGAAGGTCCCCAAACAAAAGGCGCATTCTTCTTGCTCAAAGCATTTAAAGGCGAAGCAATGGTGCTAAAATCCTTCACAAAGTGACGATAGAAACCCACAAGGCCAAGAAAACTACGCACTTGATGCAAGTTGGTTGCTTGCGGCCAAGTCTTAATAGCATTGATCTTGGACTCATCAACATGAACACCCTTAGAAGAAACAACAAAACCTAAGAAAACGAGCTTATCAACACCAAAAAGGCATTTCTCCATATTAGCATAGAGGCGCTCTTTTCTAAGAGTTTGCAAAACGGTGCAGACATGGGTGACATGCTCTTTGATAGATTTGCTAAACACAAGAATGTCATCCAAGTAAACCACAACGAATATACCAATGTAAGGGAGAAATACATGATCCAAAGACCCATAGGCATGACTAACCACTCATAGAGAGCAAACTTGGTTTTGAAGGCGGTTTTCCATTCATCACCTTCTTGTATGCGGATTTGATAGTAACCACTTTTAAGATCAATTTTGGAAAATATAGTGGCACCGCTAAGCTCATCTAGCATATCATCTAGGCGTGGGATGGGATACCTATAGCAAACGGTGATAGCATTGATAGGTCTACAATCGGAGCACATGCGAAAGCTACCATCACGTTTTGGCACAAGAATGACCGGAACGGCACAAGGGCTCAAACTTTCACGCACATGTCCCTGGTCTATGAGATGCTTTACTTGCCTTTGTATTTCTTTTGTTTCGTTTGGGTTGACACGGTATGGAGCTTTGTTTGGAAGAGGTGCTCCGGGGATGAGGTCGATTCGGTGCTCAATGCCTCATAGAGCAGGTAGACCCGGAGGTAGCTCATCGGGAAAAACATCTTGAAATTCCTGCAAAAGAGAAGAAAACACTATAGGAACAGTGTGAGAAGTGTTATTTTGCGGTGCATTGTCCTTGCACACGAGGACGTAGTGTAGGACACTAGATGGGTTCTCACACACTTCTCTCATCTCACGTTTGGTGGAAAATAGAACTAGGTTCCTGTTTTCGCTCATCGTGGAGGCACTCAATTTTGGCTTGTGGCGCCCACTCTCTTTTTGGTGGCTCGCTCTCTCACTATGATCTCCATGATGGGTGGCTTGCTTGTCAGCGATCACTTGACTTGGCGACATTGGACGGCGGACGTACTCCTTGCCCTTCATCTTGAAGATGTAGTCGTTCGTTCGGCCGTTGTGTACGAATCCTCTATCGAATTGCCATGGCCATCCAAGGAGAAGATGACAAACGGTCATTGGAACGATGCCGCACTCCAAGTTGTCTTCGTAGGCGCCGATCTGGAAGGAGACTTGTACTCGGTGCTCGACTTGGATAGTGCCGGAGTCACTAAGCCATTGCACTTTGTATGGATGTGGATGCTTCGTCTTGGGAATTGGAGCTTGGAGCAAAGTTCTTCACTTGCGAGATTATGAGAACTCCCTCCGTCGATGATGACCTTGACGGATCGTCCATTGACGTTGGCCTTAGTGTGGAATATGTGGCATCGTTGGACTTCTTGGTGATGTTGGAGAGTCAAGACTTTGGAGACAACAAGTGCGGGACTTGAGTCCTCATCACAGAAGACTTGTTCGTCTTCATTGTTAATTTGGCGGTGCCTGGCGACTTGCTCGAGGGCTTCCATTTCGCCTTTGCTCATGGAGTCATAAGTGCCATCGTTGTTTAAGACCATGGTTCGCTTGTTGGTGCACTTGTAGGACTTGTGGCCTCGGCCTCCGCAAGTGAAACACTTGAAGGAACTCGTCTTGACGGTCTCATCGGTTGGGGTTGATGATGATGAAGCTATTGGCTTGAAGTTGCTCGTAGCAGGATGGCTTGTAGTTGACGAAGCTTTCTTGGAAGTCGACTTGTCGATGTTGGAAGTAGAAGGTCTTGTAGTCGGTGTTGGAGTCGTTGAAGCTTGGTTATTGGAGAAACCATAGGACTTGGATGAGAACTTGGCATACTTGAAATCATCTTGCACTTGGCATTCCGCTTTGGTAGCTTGGTGCACTAGGTCGATGAGATTTGAGTATGGTTGGAAGTCGGCGATCTTCTTCATGGGATCATTGAGCCCATTCAAGAAGCGAGCCATTGTTTGCTCATCATCTTCCGTGACATTGGCTCTTATCATTGCAATCTCCATCTCCTTGAAGTATTCTTCAACGCTCTTGGTTCCTTGCTTGAGTTGTCGGAGTTTCTTGAAGAGGTCATGGTTGTAGTAGGTAGGTACGAAGCGTGCTCTCATGACATCCTTCATTTGCGCCCAAGTAGTGATGGGTGGTTCACCTTGTGCCTCTCGGCGCTCGATAACTTGTTCCCACCAAATGAGCACATAGTCTTGGAACTCAAGGGATGCCATCGCGATCTTCTTCTCTTCTTCATAATTGTGCAAACGAAAGATTTTGTCAACTTTCAATGCCCATGAAAGGTATTCTTCGGGATCCTTGCTTCCGTTGAACTTGGGCATGGTGAACTTGAGCTTGCCATAACGTTGCTCTTCATTGTGTTGGGGCCGGGGATGATGACACACATGTTGTAGATGATTGTTCAACTCGTGGTGCTCTTGGCGCGGAGGGTTGTTATCCTCATGTTGCTCTTGTCGTGGAGGATTTCTGTTGTCTTCACGATGTTGATTGACTTGTTGTTCTTGGCGAGCTTGTGGAGGAGCTTGTCGAGCTCGCGGAAGATCTTGCCGATGCACGCGAGCTTGAAATCTTCGTTCTTGAATTTCTTCGCGAAATGCTTCCTCTTGTTCACGGGCATGTCGGCTTCGGTCGGCAACGGCTCGACTCGAATCGCGTAGAGCTTGTTGCGCTGCAAGTGCTTGAGCGTCACGGAGTTGTTGTTCTTGATGTTGTGCCTCGGCATCTTGAGCATTTTGGTGTAGACGCGCGTGTTCTTCCTCTTCTTGTTGGCGTTGTCGTTGCCGTTCTCGTGCTAGCGCAAAGGCTTCTTGGGTTTGACGTCGTCGATGCTCTTGCGTGTCGGTGTCGCATGGAGGATTGAGGTTTGTGTTATGTTCGTTGCGCGCGGCACGTCAAAGAGTGTTCGAAGACGGTGTACTTGAGCCGGAGAGGGTGAAGTCGGAGTGGCGGCTTGAACGGCTCCGTCTTGAAGTGGAAGACGAGCGGTTGAGCAACAAAGCACGAATTTCATCCATCCTTGCGTCATTCTCCTGCTTGTGATCGTCGAGCTTGTGTTCGAAGTAGTCCCTTGTACGTTGCTCGGAGAGTTGCAAGTCGGCGGCAAGGTTGTCGATGCGTTCACTCATAGCTTGTTGCTCGTGATGCAAAGCGCGTTGTGCACCAAAGAGG
Organism: Triticum dicoccoides; assembly: GCF_002162155.2. Taxonomy (NCBI): domain Eukaryota; kingdom Viridiplantae; phylum Streptophyta; class Magnoliopsida; order Poales; family Poaceae; genus Triticum; species Triticum dicoccoides. The sequence goes on along the minus strand of NC_041380.1, from coordinate 184,865,206 downwards.
TGACTCTTGGTGACGAAGGAATTCATGTCGTCGTCTTCCTCCATGAAGAGTGGGTTGGTATAAGTACTTGGCCTATCCATCATTCCAAGACAAATGTGAGTGGTAGAAAGAGAAGAACGAGTACCAAATGTACCTTGACCGAAGTTGAAAGTGGATCGAGGATCACTCCAATGTAGGACAAGGAAATATCACAATTGGTACTAGCTCTTGTCGGTTTCTCACACCTACACAAGTAAAAGCTTATGGTGGAGCTTGGTTAGGATGGTGGCACAAAAATTTGATGCAATTTGTAAGTGAGCTTCAATAATGTTGGAAAAGATTCGCAAGATGCAATGTAACAAGTAGACCAAGCATATAAGGTACACGGAAACACACGCGCAAAAAGATAAGTGGGGTTGTGCAACCAAGGGTGAGCCAAAATGTGGAATCCAAAAAAATGCTCTTGTTGCACAACAGTAGAGAGACGCTAGCACGATTGCACGATAGGCGGATATAAGAACTTGTGCACAACCTACTTAGCAAAAATGCAACGACTTCTATCCCAAATATTTTGTATGCAAGGTGTTGCTATGATATGATCAAAGATGATCGAGTATGACAATCTTAATGTTGTATGATGCTATGGTTCTTGCTTAAAAGCTCATTGCTTATCTTTCCTCTTTGCTTAAAAGCTTGTTTGGCTCTTTGATGTTGGAGCTCTTTTCTCATGCAATGCTTGACGAACCAAGATAGCAAGTGAGTATGCGATGACAACTTTGTGACACAAGACATGATACCAATATAGGCAACAATGATGTATGTATGCTATGGGAAGTATGATCACTAATGTGCACAAGTCTTGTTGCCGGCAATACTCAATGGCTAGTCTCGATGGGTAAGCAACGCAAAGGAGTACGGCTATGATGGATATGAATGTAATGGCAAGAGTGATATGTCCAATAACAAGATGAGGTTACCGGTCTTGCTTCCGGTATGGTGTCAAAATGGTGGCACGAATACCACGGTGTAGGCGAGGTGGTCATTGTTGATGACACGTCCATGGCGAAGATTAGCGGCAGTGGTGTCGATGTCGAACCGTACCTAAATAGCCGAAACACAAAAGGATACGGTACCACAACTCAAATTCTCAAACCTCGAAGTGGCAGCACGTGTCGGAGTGCGAAACGGGCACAATGGGGGTAGTATGCGGAAGTGGTGATGGTGTATAAGTGGTGGAGGCAAAAATGCCAATCGGATGGGCGGAAACTGGGCGGAACGGAAGTACTGCTGGAACAGGAGGTTGTACCGCTGGTGATACTTAAGCGGTAGTGCCGCTCGGTGAGGCGGTAGTACCGCTATTGTCGGAAAAAATCGCAAGATCTGGATCGGGGCGAATTTTGGGGCAGAAAAGGATGATTTCGAGGTCAAAATTGGAGCGATTTCGTGGATGGAAAGAGGAGAAAATTGGGGAGATGCTAGATCCACTTGAAACCTAGCAAATCTACGGATCAAATCCAACAAAACTTCGTCAAACCAACAAATCAGAATAAAATTTGGGGCTATTTTTGGTGGGGATTTTCGAATTTTAGGACCAAAAACAACAAAATAAGGCTAGCAACACAATGGGGAGGCTCCGAAATCGTGATCAACGTGGCTCTTCATACCAAGATGATGTAGGGTAGAGACCCTACTCACCCGATCTTTCACGAAAGGAGCGGATCCCGGGGAAATAACGAAGAACATGAGGAGGAACGGAGAGGAAACACAACAAGAAACACGAGAGGAAACACTAAACCGACATGAATAAGTCACTCATGGGCTAGATCCTCGAGTACATAGGGGGAGATACACGAATCCACGGACAACTAAGGATGATACACGGTAACCGGTCTTCTCCGTGAGGAGGTCTTGACGTTCTTCCCTCAAGAGGGGTCTTGAATCCGCTTGGGGGATCTTCTCCGGTGGAGGCTCGAATATCCGAGGAGAAGGTAACCAAGTGGATGAGCAAAGCTCTCTCACAAATATGAGCTAAACATTTGCTAGCCCTAGTACGGGGCTAAGGAACAAGTATATATAGTCTAAATCCACGAAAGGGTAAGTGACGAGGGGATACATGGGCCCTAGGCCCGTTCTCTGCGCACAGGCAGGGCGGTAGTACCGGGCAACGGGCAGTAGTACCGCTCAAAGTGGTAGTGCCGCTGGTACAGGCAGTAGTACCGGACCCGGGTCATCCGAAGACAGGGATTTTTCGGGTTGAGCGGCAGTGGAGCGGATGCCCGGCGGCAGTACCGCTTGAAGGGCTTCAGCGGTAGTACCGCTCGCCAGCGGTAGTACCGCTCGTCCTGGCGTGTGCGGCTCCTCTTCAGGCTCTTGACGTCCATCTCGTTCCGTAGCTCCTTCCAGGCTAGTTCCTTAGTACCTAATGACACAAAACATCTCCGTTTGAGGTAGTAACCATGTCTCAAGTGGATCGGAGTCGAATTGTGAGAGGAGAGATGTCACCTTTCAAGAGCTCTTGCACGTGCTGGTGTCATGGGTCCAAGAGGTGTCGTAGTAGATGTAGTTGGGTCCATGGGGATGGCCTTGGGATGCTCTGCATCAGTTATTGAATATATCACACACAGTCCGTTGAAGAAACTATGTGGCAAAGGTTGTCCATCAGATACCGTTTTTATGTGGTAAACGTTTGCGGAAGGTGGCCTAACGCAAACAGTTTTCAAGACAAGGTCGTTCGTGATTGTTCATTGATCCAACACGGCTTATTCCTAGAAACTGTGTGCGTTGCCTGAGGTCATTGCCCACGGTATTTTTTTAACAACCATTTGCAATAGCAAAACCCAATTAGCAGGCTTGATGTAGGGTAGATGATGAGGACATCAATACCATTGTTACACCCACAGCCCCTGCTGCTATACATACTGGACCAATTACTAGAGCTCGCGCACGCCAATTGAATTATCAGGTACTTTCGTTTCTTGGTAACGATTCTAATGTTCATGAGAATATGATGCTGCCTAAATTGGATACATTTGTCTTGCTTACAAATGAAGGGCCTATCTTGGACAAGAAAGATGAACCTTGGAACAAGTTCAAGCGTGGAGATGATGGCATGCGCAAGGGGATCCAGAACGGAGTTACAAGTGATGATTTCAGGACTTTGAAGCCACCATAAGGAGTGCATGAAGCCTTGGACGAAATATACAAGATGTCACTCCATAAATTTCATCAAGAGGCTATTTTAGGTGTTGCGTCACCTTATTATTGGGCCAGGCTCATGTATTTTCGAAATACTTAAGTATAGGCTGTTTTTAGAGTCCGTATGTGTGGGGAAACAAGAGTTAGGGTTGGTTTCGGAACCCTCCACCAAGGGCCACGAAATTCCCCCTCTCTCCTCCATATATACAGACCTTAGGGCATCGTTTAGACTTTGGTTTTTGTTTAGATTAAAAGTTCGCCATAGCTGCAACTTCGCGTACTTCGTTTGTGACCAACGACCAGACCAAGACGTCACAGAACCCCACCTTGATCAATAAAGCTTTCATCTTATATTCGCAATATCCAGATTGCAATCTCAGTTTCTTGCTTGTTCTTCGTTTGCTCGTAGGAAAGAGGCCCTCGTGGTCAGGTTGATCGTGCTCTGGCATGGTCAATAACCCCTCGGAGATGGTTTAGCGATTGCTAAGGCGCAACGTCCTCGCACGTTCGTAGTCGGATCGTCAAAGTCGACTTCCTCTAAAATGATAGCCCCTATCTCATTGAAAGATGGGACACCTTAGCCTCTATCAAGTGGTATCAGATTTCCAGGTTGCTCGATGAGATTTTACAGTTTTTCGTAGTTTAGGTCGAGTCTGTTCTTCATACCTATAGTCCACGAAAAAGCCAAAAAAAAATTTAGGGTTAGGTCCTCATATCCGAACCAATCTGAGCTTTGCATAGTCTTTTTAGAGTTTTGCTTTGTTGAATTTGCGGTTGCATCGTCGTGTTGAGTTGCTGGTCTTAGCGTCTAGTCCCTTAGAGTTTCGAGTTTTGTTCACAGGTTGTCACGCCGCCGCCGCACCATCGTCATCATCATTACCATATACCACCACCCACCCATATACATCGCCTCTGCCATATACAACCCCCAAACTGAGTCCACATATACCATCGCCATATACCACCATCAATCCGAGTCTAGATATACCATCGCCATATTCCACCACCAATCCGAGTCCAGATATACCACCACAGTCCGAGTTCCACCATATTCATCTCCGCCACCAGTCCTAGTCTGAGTCCAGTATTTGTTGCTTTTCTTTCGAGTTCCAGATCACGCCATACTCCGAGCCGTGACAGAGTAGGACTCCCGAGATTACGTGCTACCCGCAGAAGAAAAATAGTTCCAAACTAAAAAAAAATTTGTTGCGGAGCAAAAGAAAATTCCAGAAAAAAATTTGGAAGTTTTTAGAAAATTCTGGCTAGGCAGTTTTTAGACCATTTGTAGACTTTTTTGAAAAAAAAATTGTTGCGGAGCAAAAAAAAGAGGAAAAAAGTGCAAAAAAGTGAAAAAAAGAAAAAAATTCAGAGAGTGCTCCTCCATTGTTAGTGTTCTAGGCTCGCGTCTCTAGCACGGTCTAGCCTAGGACCAGCACCATACCGTCGTTGAGAGTTTATTCAACTTTGCATCTCTGAATTGATTATTGCTGACCCTTTTTGCTACCATATTATAAGCCTTCCCAGCTCCACATACATCTACGTCGTGTGTTTGACTCTCCCTGGTAATCGCTCTATCCAAGCTTCGAGAGTTTTGACTACGACGGTTGCCGATCAACGCCTGCTGCTGGGTAAGAATTGGTAAGAATTTGAGATTTGCTTGACGGATTTGTGACACCACCACCACCTCTTGTTTATAGTCTATAGGATCATATTCTTGTGTGTTTCTATTGTTGCTAACCATGGCAGGATCACAAGCCGACGAGACTAACTGGGAGAACATGACGAATAAGGAGTTGCATGATAAATTTCAGCAAATGATGAGTGGACAGGTGCAAGATGTGCTAAACAGATTTGAAGAGGCCATGGAGAAGATAGATGGCATGGAGAAGACGTTCGAAACAAAGCTCGATAACAGGTTTAATGAATTGCTTGCGCGTCTTCCACCACCACCACCGGCTACACCTAACGCACCTCTACAACAACAACAACAACGACGACTACCTCCACATCACGAAACAACCCTCCGCTGAGCGAGCCGTCTCCCTCTTGCACCTGGCCAAACTGTTGGTGTTGCTGTTGATACTTCTGTGGCTCCTGCTGCTGATTCGGAGGAGGATGATTTTGCAGGAGATTATGAGGATGAGGTTGATCAAAATTAGAACTACGTGCCACCACCAGCACAGCAACCACCAGGTCGTCCACATGCAAATAATGGCAATGGTAGGGCTCACCCTCAGGTACGAGATCATGACCATCTCCCTAAACTAAAATTGAATATTCCACCATTTGAGGGTAGATGTGTTCCTGATATATATCTTACTTGGGAGTTAGAAACTGAACAACGATTTACATGTTTACAATATCCCGAGGAGAGACGTGTTCCTGCTGCTGTTTGTGCATTCACTAGTTTTGCATTTGTTTGGTGGTCTGAGCGTTGTAGATTATATCCTATTCCAGCTACTTAGGCTGCTTTGAAAACTGCTATGCGTACTCGTTGGGTTCCACCATATTATCAACGTGAATTACTTCAAAAATTGCAGCGTTTAAGACAAGGCAAAAATTCTGTAGAAGAATATTATCAGGAATTACAAACTGGCATGATTATATGTGGTATTGTTGAGGAGAATGAAGCTATGCTTGCACGTTTTATGGGTGGATTAAATAGAGAGATTGATGTAGGGTAGAACCCTAGTGGCCCAATCTTTCACGAAAGGAGCGGATCCCGCAAAGAACACGATGAATACGAAGAGGGGAATGAGGAAAAATGGGGGAAAACACAAGGGGAAACACAAGAGGAACACTCAAACTAACAAGAACAAGTCACACATGTGCTAGATCCTCGGGTACATAGAACGATACACGAATCCACGGAAAACTAAGGACGATACAAAAGGGTAGCCGGTTCTTCTCCGTGAGGAGGTCTTGAATCCACAAGGGGATCTTCCCGTAAAGGGGTCTTGAATCCAAGGTGGATCTTCTCCGTAGAGGGGCCGCTGTCTCTCTCGTGGAGTAGATCCGATATGGATGAGCGAAGCCCTATCTCTGAGTATGAGCTAAACCAATGCCAACCCTAGAAAGTTGTACGGGATAGAGTATATATAGTCTAAGTGACGAAAGGGTACACGGGCCTCGGTCCAAGTGGCTGCGCATAGGAGGGCCGGAAGTTCCGGGCGCTGGAGGTTCCTGCGAGGGTCCGGCCTGTGTTGGCATCCGGGGACTGGTCGAAGTCATTGGCGGCCGGAAGCTTCAGGTCGGTCAGAAGGTCCGGGAGCTGGAAGTTCCAGGCTCTGGCCGGAAGTTCCGGGCTGTCCAGAGTGTTGACGCCTATCTCTTCTTCTACAGTCTTCAGCTCCGAGTCTTGAGTGTTGTACTTGATGACACATAGTATCTCGGACTTAGGCAGTAGCCATGTCTCACTTGAAGACGGGGAAAACTCAAGTAGGAGTGATGTCACCTTGGATTGAATAGCACGTTCCCTAGCCCTTGTCATTGGTCCACTTGGAGCTTGGATAGTTGAGGTGGCCTCCATGTGGATGGTCGTGGGATGCTCTGCATCATCTCCCCTCCCTTGGGGAAGATCCGTCCTTGGATCGAGTTCTTCATCACCATGGAAGGAAGAGAGATCTTTGATGTTGAAGATGTCGCTCACGTTGAATTTGTCCCGTGGGAGGTCGATCTTGTAAGCGTTGTCGTTGTAGCGTGCGAGCACCTTGAGGGGTCCATCAGCTCGAGGTCGAAGCTTAGACTTGCGTGCTTGTGGAAAGCACACCTTGTGAAGGTGTAGCCACACGAGATCACCAATGTTGATGACCATAGGTTGCTTGTTGACGTTGAGCTTGGTCGCAAGGCGTTGTACTTGGCGCTCGATGGTGTTTCTTGTATCTTCATGCACCTTCTTGATATGGGTCGCTCGTGCACTTGCGTCCAAATTGATTCGCTCTTGGAGTTGTAGAGGTAGAATATCCAATGGTGACAAAGGGTTGAATCCGTAGACGACCTCGAAAGGGGACTTGCCGGTTGTTGAGTGTCTTGCTCGGTTGTAGGCGAACTCGGCGATGGGTAGACACTCCTCCCACTCCTTGATGGTCTTCTTGATGAGTACTCGAAGTAGAGCGGAGAGTGTGCGGCTTTTCACCTCCGTCTGGCCGTCGGTTTGAGGATGGTATGCCGTGGAGAAGAGTAGCTTGATTCCGAGCTTGGCGCATAGGGTCTTCCAAAAGTAGCTAAGGAACTTGACGTCGCGTTCCGAGACGATAGTCTTTGGCACACCATGTAGACGCAATATTTCCCTACAAAAGAGATTAGCCACATGTGAAGCATCGTCTAGCTTGTTACAAGGAATAAAGTGTGCCATTTTTGAGAAACGGTCCACAACGACAAATACGGAATCTTTCCCATTGCGAGTCCTACGCAAACCAAGTACAAAGTCCATGCTAATGTCTTCCCAAGGTTGGTATGGAATCGGTAAAGGCATATAGAGACCATGAGATTGAGCTTTGGACTTAGCTTTGCGACATGTAGAACACCGGTTGGTGAAGCGATTGACGTCCCGAAACATCTTTGGCCAAAAGTAGCTCTTCGAAAGCGTGGTGAATGTCTTGTCGCGTCCGAAGTGTCCCATTAAGCCTCCTCCATGAGATTCCTGCAAAAGCAACAAACGAAGCGAGGACTCGGGAATGCAAAGTTTGTTATCCCTCATAAGGTAGCCATCTTTGATGTAATAGCGTTCCCAAGATGTATTCGACAAACACTTGGCATAAGGAATGGCAAAAGTTGTATCATGCTCATATAAGTCTTTGATATGCTCGAAGCCAATGACATCTAACTCAAGTTGCGTGACAAGCATGCAAATGCGGGAAAGAGCATCCGCTACTATGTTTTCTTTACCTTCGATGTACTTGATGACATAAGGAAAAGACTCAATAAATTCACTCCATTTAGCATGACCCTTGTTCAACTTAGTTTGTCCCTTAAGATACTTGAGAGTCTCATGATCGGTATGAATGATAAACTCATGGGGACGAAGGTAGTGTTTGCAAAACGCGGACTAAAGAATATAGCTCTTTGTCATAGATGGGGTAGTTGAGTTGCGCTCCGGAAAGTTGCTCACTAAAGTAAGCTATGGGGAGCTTCTCTTGCGTTAACACACCGCCTATGCCATTACCACTAGCATCGCAATGAATTTTAAAAGGTTTGTCGAAGTTGGGTAAAGCAAGCACGGGGGGCATGAGTAAGCAAATTCTTAAGCTCATTGAATGCGGTATCTTGTGATGGTCCCCAAATAAACGGCGCATTCTTCTTGCTCAAAGCACGCAAAGGCGAAGCAATGGTGCTAAAATCCTTCACAAAGCAACGATAGAAACGCACAAGACCAAGAAAACTACGAACTTGATGCAAGTTGGTTGGTTGCGGCCAAGTCTTAAGAGCATTAATCTTGGACTCATCAACATGAACACCCTTAGAAGAAACAACAAAACCCAAGAAAACGAACTTATCAACACCAAAAACGCATTTCTCCATATTAGCATAGAGGCGCTCTTTTTGAAGAGTTTGCAAAACGGTGTGGACATGGGTGACATGCTCTTTAATAGATTTGCTAAACACAAGAATATCATCAAAGTAAACCACAACAAATATACCAATGTAAGGGCGAAAGACATGATTCACGAGGCGCAAAAAAGTGCCCGGTGCTTCCGAAAGACCCATAGGCATGACTAACCACTCATACAAACCAAACTTGGTTTTGAAGGCGGTTTTCCATTCATCACCCTCTTGTATGCGGATTTGATAGTAACCATCTTTAGATCAATTTTGGAAAATGTAGTGGCACCACTAAGCTCATCAAGCATATCATCTAGGCGTGGGATGGGATACCTATAACGAACGGTGATAGCATTGATAGGTCTACAATCGGAGCACATGCGAAAACTACCGTCACGTTTTGGCACAAGAATGACCGGAACGGCACAAGGGCTCAAACTTTCATGCACATGTCCATGGTCTATGATATGTTTTACTTGCCTTTGAATTTCTTTGGTTTCTTCGGGGTTGACGCGGTAGGGAGCTTTGTTTGGAAGTGGTGCTCCGGGGATGAGGTCGATTCGGTGCTCAATGACTCGTAGAGGAGGTAGTCCCGGAGGTAGCTCATCGGGAAAAACATCTTGCAATTCCTGCAAAAGAGAAGACAACACTAGAGGAAGAGTGTGAGAGGTGTTAGTTTGTGCTGCATTGTCCTTTCACACGATGACATAGTGTAGGACACTAGATGGGTTCACACACACTTCTCAAATCTCACGTTTGGTGGCTAATAGAACTAGGTTCTTGTTTTCGCTCATCGTGGAGGCACTCAATTTGGGCTTGTGGCGCTCACTCTCTTTTTGGTGGCTCACTCTCTCACCATTCTCTCCACGATGGGTGGTATGCTTGTCGGCTATCACTTGACTTGGCGACATTGGACGGAGGACGTACTACTTGCCCTTCATCTTGAAGATGTAGTGGTTCGTTCGACCGTTGTGGACGACTCCTCTATCGAATTGCCATGGCCGTCCAAGGAGAAGATGACAAATGGTCATTGGAACGACGTCACTCTCCAAGGTGTCTTCGTAGGCGCCGATCTTGAAGGAGACTTGTACTCGGTGCTCGACTTAGATGGTGCCGGAGTAACTAAGCCATTGCACTTTGTACGGATGTGGATGCTTCGTCTTGGGCAATTGGAGCTTGGAGCAAAGTTGTTCACTTGCGAGATTGTGACAACTCCCTCCATCGATGATGACCTTGATGGATCGTCCATTGATGTCGGCCTTGGTGTGGAATATGTGGCATCGTTGGTCTTCTTCTTGGTGATGTTGGAAAGCCAAGACTTTTTAGACAACAAGTCCGGGACTTGAGTCTTCATCACAAAATACTTGTTCTTCTTCATAGTTCACTTGGCGGTGCATGGCGACTTTCTCAAGTGCTTCCATTTCACCTTCACTCATGGAGTCATAAGTGCCATCGTCGTTGAAGACCATGGTCCTCTCGTTGGTGCACTCGTAGGACTTGTGACCTCAGCCTCCGCAAGTGAAACACTTGAACGAACTCGTCTTGACGGTCTCATCGGTTGGTGTTGATGATGATGAAGCTCTCGGCTTGAAGTTCCCCGTAGTAGGGTTTCTTGTAGTTGGCAAAGCTTTCTTGGAAGTCAACTTGTCGATGTTGGAAGTAGAAGGTCTTGTAGTCGGTGTTGGAGTCATTGAAGCTTGGTTATTGGAGAAGCCGTGGGACTTGGATGAGAACTTGGCGTACTTGAAATCATCTTGCACTTGGCGTTCCGCTTTGGTAGCTTGGTGCACTAGCTCGATGTGATTTGAGTATGGTTGGAAGTCGGCGATCTTCTTGATAGGATGATTGAGTCCATTCAAGAAACGTGCCATTGTTTGCTCATCATCTCCCGTGACATTGGCTCGTATCATGACAATCTCCATCTCCTTGTAGTAATATTCAACGCTCTTGGTTCCTTGAAGAGGTCGCGGTTGTAGTAGGTAGGCACGAAGCGTGCTCTCCTAGCATCCTTCATTTGTGCCCAAGTAGTGATGGGTGGTTCACCTCCTGCCTCCCGGCGCTCTATGATTTGTTCCCACCAAATGAGGACATAGTCTTGGAACTCAAGGGATGCCATCGCGATCTTCTTCTCTTCTTCATAATTGTGCAAACGGAAGATCTTGTCAACTTTCAATGCCCATGAAAGGTATTCTTCGGGATCATTGCTTCCGTTGAACTTGGGCATGGTGAACTTGAGCTTGCCATAGCGTTGCTCTTCATTGTGTTGGGGTCGGGGATGATGACGCCCATGTTGTAGATGATTGTTCAACTCGTGGTGCTCTTGTCGCGGAGGGTTGTCAACCTCGTGTTGCTCTTGTCATGGAGGATTCACATTATTTTCATGCTCTTGATGAACTTGATGGTCTTGGTGAGCTTGTGGAGGAGAGCGTCGAGCTCAAGGAGGATTTAGACGATGCATGTGAGCTTGAAGCCGTCGTTCGTGAATTTCTTCGCGAAGTGCTTCCTCTTCTTCACGGGCTTGACGGCCTTGGTCGGAAACGGCTTGACTCGCATCGCGTAGAGCTTGTTGCGCCTCAAGTGCTTCAGCGTCACGGAGTTGTTGTTCTTGACGTTGAGCCTCGGCATCTTGTGCGTTTTGGTGTAGACGCGCGCGTTCTTCCTTTTCATGTTGGCGTTGTTGTTGTCGTTCTCGAGCAAGCGCAAAGGCTTCTCCGGCTTGACGTCGTCGGTGCTCTTGAGAGTCGGTGTCCTGACGTGGATTGAGGTTTGCTTGACGGTCGGTGCGCGCGGTTCAATGAAGAGTGTTTGATGTCGGTGTACTTGAGCCGGAGAGGGTAAAGTCGGAATGGCGACTTGAACGGCTCCTTCTTGATGTGGAAGAAGAGCGTTTGAGCAATAAAGCATGAATCTCGTCCATCCTTGCGTCCTTCTCTTGCTTGTGATCGTCGAGCTTGTGGTCAAAGTAGTCCCTTGTACGTTGCTCGGAAAGTCGTAAGTCGGCGGCAAGGTTGTCGATGCATTCACTCATAGCTTGTTGCTCTTGATGCAAAGCGCGTTGTGCACCAAAGAGGTGACTCTTGGTGGCGAAGGAATTCATGTCGTCGTCTTGCTCCATGAAGAGTGGGTTGGTAGAAGTACTTGGCCTATCCATCATTCCAAGAAAAATGTGAGTGGTACAAAGAGAAGAACGAGTACCAAATGTACCTTGACCGAAGTTGAAAGTGGATCGAGGATCACTCCAATGTAGGACAAGGAAATAGCACAATTGGTACGAGTTCTTGTCGGTTTCTCACACCTACACAAGTAAAAGCTTTTGGTGGAGCTTGGTTAGGATGGTGGCACAAAATTTGATGTAATTATAAGTGAGCTTCAATAATGTTGGAAAAGATTCGCAAGATGCAATGTAACAAGTAGACCAAGCATATAAGGTACACGGAAACACACACGCAAAAAGATAAGTGGGGTTGTGCAACCAAGGGTGAGCCAAAATGTGGAATCCACGAAAATGCTCTTGTTGCACAACACTAGAGAGACGCTAGCACGATTGCACGATAGGCGGATACAAGAACTTGTGCACAACCTACATAGCAAAAAATGTAACGACTTCTATCCCAAATACTTTGTATGCAAGGTGTTGTTATGATATGATCCAAGATGATCGAGTATGACAATCTTAATGTTGTATGATGCTATGGTTCTTGATTAAAAGCTCTTTGCTTATCTTTCCTCTTTCCTTAAAAGCTTGTCTGGCTCTTTGATGTTTGAGCTCTTTTCTCATGCAATGCTTGACGATCCAAGATAGCAAGTGAGTATGCGATGACAACTTTGTGACACAAGAGATGATACAAATATAGGCAACAATGATGTATGTATGCTATGGGAAGTATGATCACTAATGTGCACAAGTCTTGTTGCTGGCAATACTCAATGTCTAGTCTCGGTGGGTAAGCAACGCAAAGAAATAAGGCTATGATGGCTATCAATGTAATGGCAAGAGTGATATGTCAAAGACCAAGATGAGGTTACCGGTCTTGCTTCCGGTATTGTGTCAAAATGGTGGCACGAATACCAAGTCTTAGTCGAGGTGGTCGTTGTTGATGACGCGTCCGTGGCGAAGATGAGCGGCAGTGATGTTGATGTCGAACCGTACCTAGATAGCCGAAACACAAAAGGATACGGTACCACAACTCAAATTCTCAAACCTCAAAGTAGCAATTGTGTCAGAGAGCGAAACGGTCCAAAAATAGTTGGGTTACGCGGAAGTTGTGGAGGTATGCGGAAGTATATATGGTATGTGGTGACACCGGAACAAAAGTTGGTGGAATTTGGGCGGAGGTGTGGAAGTAGTGCGAACTTTCTGTCAAAGCCAGAAGTTCCGGGCAAGGCGGAGGGTCCGGGGTCCGGAGGTTCCGAGGAAGGCCGGAAGGTCTGGAGGCCGGAATGTCCGGGATGGACCGGAAGTTCCGGTGGTCGGGATTCTGCCAAGAACAGAGACTTGGGGATGGTGGATTTAGGCGGAAAAACATGGGGAAAAGCCCAAATCCGAAGGGGAAAAAGAAGAAATTGGAGGAAAAGAAGGTGGGGAGGCTATATCTATGAGCCACAAACAAACTTCACGGATCAAAACCAACAAAATCTCAACACACGAACAAATCACAAAAAAAATTGGGGCTATTTTTGGTGGGGATTTTTGGATAAGGACGAAAAACAACAAAATTAGGCTAGAAACACAATGGGGAGGCTCCAAAATCGTGATCAACGTGGCTCTGATACCAAGATGATGTAGGGTAGAACTCTAGTGGCCCGATCTTTCATGAAAGGAGCGGATCCCACGAAGAACACGATGAACATGAAGAGGGGAACAAGGAAAAACGGGGGAAAATGGCGGAAAACAAAAGGGGAAACACAAGAGGAACACTCAAACTAACAAGAACAAGTCACACATGTGCTAGATCCTCGGGTACATAGAATGATACACGAATCCACGGCCAACTAAGGACGATACAAAAGGGTAGCCGGTTCTTCTCCGTGAGGAGGTCTTGAATCCACAAGGGGATATTCCCGTAAAGGGGTCATGAACCCAAGGTGGATCTTCTCCGTAGAGGGGCCGTGGTCTCTCTCGTGGAGTAGATCCGATATGGATGAGCGAAGCTCTATCTCTGAGTATGAGCTAAACCAACGCTAACCCTAGAACGTTGTACGGGATATAGTATATATAGTCTAGGTGACGAAAGGGTACACGGGCCTCGGCCCAAGTGGCTGCGCGTAGGCAGGGCCAGAAGTTCCGGGCTAGGCCGGAAGTTCCGGGCGCCGGAGGTTCCGGGGAGGGTCCGGCCTAACAAGAGAGTTGGCATGGTGGAGATGTGTTGGCATCCGGGGGCCGGAAGTTCTGGGCAGGCCCGAGGTTCCGGGCGCCGGAAGGTCCGGGACGGGATCCGGGCTAACCTGAGAGTTGGCACGCCTGGGCTGGTCGAAGTTATCGGCGGCCGGAAGCTCCGGGTCAGTCGGAAGGTCCAGGAGCCGGAAGTTTCGGGCTCTGGCCGGAAGTTCCGGGTTGTCCAGAGTGTTGACGCCTGTCTCTTCTTATACAGTCCTCAGCTCCGAGTCTTGAGCGTTGTACCTGATGACACATAGTATCTCGGACTTAGGTAGTAGCCATGTTTCACTTGAAGAGGGGGAAAACTCAAGTAGGAGTGATGTCACCTCGGATTGAATAGCACGTGACCTAGCCCTTGTCATTGGTCCACTTGGAGCTTTGATAGTTGAGGTGGCGTCCATGTGGATGGTCGTGGGATGCTCCGCATCAGAGATTCAGACCATTCTAGAGTATAAGGAGTATACTAATATCACTCGTTTATTCCATCTTGCTTGTAAAGATGAACGTGAACTGCAGGATCGACATGCATTGGCGCGAACTAACTTTTCTGCTGGTCAATCTTCATCATGGATACCATGTGCATCCTCTACTTCCACTACACCAGCACCTCCATCAGGTGCCACCTCCAGCCGTGATACAAGAAAGTAGGCACAACCACCACTATCTACCAATAGCACACCTGCTGGACCTGCGCAGAGCTCTTCTTCTTCCATGGCATCAACAGGGCACACAAGTGATATTATTTGTCGTCGTTGTAAGGGAAGAGGACATTTTGCTAGAGAATGCCAATCTCAGCGTGTGTTGATTGCTACTGAGGATGGTGGGTATGAGTCCGCTAGTGACTATGATGAGGAGACTTTGGCTCTTATTACACGTGAAGAACACGGTGAAGATGATTCTGATCATGAGACGCAATACATGGCTGCTGAAGATGCTGATAGGTATGAATGTTTAGTTGCTCAACGTGTTTTGAGTGTGCATGTTACACAGGCATAATTTGTTCCATACAAAGGGAGTTGTGAAGGAACGTTCTGTTCGCATCATCATAGATGGAGGGAGCTGCAATAACTTGGCGAGCATGGAGATGATAAAGAATTATATGCTCTTGTTCGGTTGCCAAGTTTCTAAGGTCCAAACAAGACCATATAATTCCTTCTCATAAGTAGAATAGTTCAGACTAGGCCCACTCAATTTTTCAGAAAAGTATGAAACAGGTTTGCCATCTTGTAATAACACACCTCCTAATCCAATTCCACTAGCATCACATTAAAGCTCAAAAGTCTTATTAAAATCAGGAAGTTGGAGTAAAGGAGCATGTGTCAACTTATCTTTCAATACCATGAAGGCTTCTTCCTGTGTGGTACCCCAAACAAAAGGCACATCCTTCTTTGTAAGCTCGTTGAGAGGTGCAGCAATGGTGCTTAAATCTCTCACAAAACGCCTATAGAAACCAGCGAGGCCAAGGAAACTCCTCACTTGTGTGACCGTTTTGGGCTGCGGCCAACTCTCAATAGCTTCAATCTTGGCTTTATCAACTTCAATTCCCTATGGAGTAACAACATAGCCAAGAAAAGATAGTCGGTCGGTGCAAAAGGTGCACTTTCCAAGGTTACCAAACAAACATGCATCACGTAGAGAAATAAAAACAGCACGTATATGTTCCAAATGTTCCTCCAAAGATTTGCTATAAATCAATATGTCATCAAAGTAAACTACCACAAATCGTCCGATGAAAGCACGTAAAACTTCGTTCATTAACCTCATGAAAGTACTAGGTGCATTAGTTAACCCAAAAGGCATGACTAACCACTCATATAATCCAAACTTAGTTTTAAATTTTGTTTTCCATTCATCTCCCAATTTCATACGAATTTGATGGTATCCACTACGCAAATCAACTTTGGAGAATATTGTAGAGCCACTCAATTCATCAAGCATATCATCTAGCCTAGGAATAGGATGACGATAACGAATAGTAATATTATTAATGCCTCTACAATCAACGCACATACACGACGTAACATCCTTTTACGGCACTAAAATGATAGGAACAACACAAGGACTAAGGGATTCGCGTATATAACCTGAAAGGATCGATATGGTTGACTAGAGGGGGGGGTGAATAGGCAACTAACAATTTTTAGCTTTTCTTTAACAATTTAAACTTTGCATCAAAGGTAGGTTGTCTAGATATGCAACTAGGTGAGCAACCTATATGATGCAACAAGGATAGGAACACAAGCAAGCAAGATATATGAAACAAATAAGCTTGCACAAGTAAAGGCACGAGATAACCAAGAGTGGAGACGGTGGGGACGAGGATGTGTTGCCGAAGTTCCTTCCCTTTGAGAGGAAGTATGTCTCCGTCGGAGCGGTGTGGAGGCACAATGCTCCCCAAGAATCCACTAGGGCCAACGTATTCTCCTCACGCCCTCACACAATGTGAGATGCCGTGATCCCACTATTGGTTCCCTTGGAGGCGGCGACCGAACCTTTACAAACTAGGTTGGGGCAATCTCCACAACTCAATTAGAGACTCGCAGCGACACCATGAAGCTTCACCACAATGGACTATGGCTTCACGGTGACCTCAACCGTTTAGGATGCTCAAACACCCAAGAGTAACAAGATCCGCAAGGGATTAGTGAGGGGAATCAAATATCTCTTGGTGGAAGTGTAGATCGAGGCCTTCTCAACCACTCCCGAGCAAATCAACAAGTTTGGTCGGCTAGGGAGTGAGATCGGGCGAAAATGGAGTTTAGAGCAATAATGGAGCTTAGGGGTGGAAGAGGTGAGTCAACGGGGAAGAAGGGGACCCCTTATATAGTGTGGGAAAAGGATCCAACCGTTACCCACCAACCAGCCCGCGGCCAGCGGTACTACCGCTCCTGGCTAGCGGTACTACCGCACGGCTGTGCGATACTACTGTACCGACCCACGATACTGCCGCCACCCCAGCGAAAGAAAAGATAAACAGATGCGCAGGAGCTGGGGCGGTACTTCCGCATGCGCGGTACTACCGCGCCCCCCATGCGGTACTACCGCAAGGCAAAAACCCCCATCCAGGGGGAAGGGAACTTTCGTGCCTACTTCCGCAAAGAAACGGAAGTAGCAAAAACCCAACACAGTAGTACCGCCGAGGGGCGATACTACTTCCTGACTGCATAGCGTGGTACTACCGCTTGGCGAAAATGGTACTACCGCGGTAGGTGCGGATGTAAAAAATTACATCCGCCCCTACTACCCGCAAAGGGGTGGCACTATCCTGGTGGGCAGTGGTAGTGCGGCTCCAGGGGAGCGGTACTACCGTGGGCACCTGCAGTACTACCGCGCCACAGCGCGGTACTACCGCGGATGCCTACGGTACTACTGTTTTCCTGGGAGCAGTACTACCGCGACCAACCACAGCAGCCAGACAAGGGAGGCAAGAAAACGGAGAAAGCTCCAAGGAAAAAAAGGAGGGGACAAGAAGGAGACGTGTACGTGATGATTCCACCCAAACCTTTCCAACACGGACCCCCTCTTAATAGTACGGCTTTCCTACGACTCAAATCCACCAAAAAGAAACATAGAAAAGACGCCGTCTTCATCAGTCTTCGAGGGGCACCCAATCGTCTTGTGCCTAGCAATGAAGTGTCTGGAATACTCAAGGCACACGATTAGTCCGCAAATGCGTTGTCATCATTCACCAAAACCTTAGGGATAAATATGCCCTTACAATCTCCCCCTTTTTGGTGGATTGATGACAATACGGGATTTGCACAAGGAAAATAAAATTAAGTAAATGCAAACCCCTCCTCTCTAGAATATAGACGGGCTCCCCCTAGATGTGTGCCACCTAGACGAGTGCTTTGGACTGCACGGCACACGAATACTAGGATCAAAGCTCCCCCTATATTATAGAGACAAGGCATATCTATCAATAGACAAGATAGCACACACATAAGTTAACTATGATAGATAAAGTGCATATGTCTTACACCATATGAGGAAAGGTCTTGAAAGCACAAACCAAACAAGAGCAAACAAGCGCAAACGAGGTCCAAAAGACAAAGCAAATAAACGCACCAAGCACGACACAACGCAAATCCCTACACTCTCTCCCCCTTTGGCATCGAGACGCCAAAAAGGCAGAGAGGACACCTACACACACGGGGTGGCTCAGGCAAAGAAGTCGTCCCACTGCTCCTCGTCAGACTCAGCGGCGGGGATAGTCTCCTCGAAGTCATCCTCTAAACTGGTCCACTTGTATCCCTGCTTTGACATCCTCAGACCCACCAGACACATCCTCTCCAAAGAGCCTCATAACCTTCTTGTCACGGCGGCGACTCTCCTTGTCTGCCACGTGAGCCCTGTACTGTCCCTTTGCCTGCATGCAGAAGAGAGTCTTCATCTTTTCCTTTAGCTTCTTGGCCCATGACGGCTCAGAAGAAGGAGTGGTGGACCTAGCAACACGGTCCTCAGCAACATTCTCGGTGCCTCTGAGCACAGCCCGAGGAGTCACATAGGGATTGATCCTCCGGCGTTCTACATACTCAGAGACAGAAGTCTTGTCCATGTCCTTAGCAGGTTCCTTTTTCTTGCTGGCAGTGGTCTTGACATTGCGCTTGGGGGCATTGGAGCCCTCTGGGGCTTCATCTTGGGGGTTGCGCAGACGCTTGGAGCGAGTGTCACGACTGGGATTGGAACGGCGAGAGCCACCACCTGAGACACAAAAACGCAAAACACCCACAACAACCAAGAGGGATTAATGCAAAGACCACAACAAAGCAAGAGAAACAAGCCGAAAGCACACATGATAAATGCCTAGAGAGAGATTTGATCCCTACGGTAGTACTGCCAAGTGCTGCGAAGCTAAGATAGTAGTACTGCTCTTGGACGCGGTAGTACCGTGCAAGGTCACGGTAGTACGACCATAGCGCCTCGGCTAGTGCGGTAGTACCGCGTCTGCTGAGCGGTAGTACCGCACGAGCTAGCACGGTAGTACTGCACCTGACGGGCGGTAGTACCGCAAGAGCGGTAGTACCGCACCGCATCAGATCTGAACAAGTTCAAACCACGGCAGTACTACGGTTGGACAAAGCTACCACAAGACAGCATATCAAGTATGATTCCTACGCATCACGACTCTCCTACATCCTACTCTTGCATAGATTTGGCCTAAAATCTCAAGAACAACAAGTTTCTCCCCAAAAACCTAGAAGCAAGAGAACAACCAAGAAAAAGAGGGATTTGGGGAAAAACCTTGGTCCATGGCAAGAGGAAGTGGTGGGGAACGATCCCACCGGTCAGAATCCGAGGAGAGTGGCTGGAGACCGGGATCTGGCGAGGGCCTCCGGCGCCGTTCTTGAGCGAGAGAGAGAGACGTGGGGAGAGAGACAAATGAATGGGTATGGGGAGTTGGAACTCCCCTGCTCGAGTCATAACCCCCACGCTCCCTCGACGGCGCGGTAGTACCATGCCCCAACGTGGTAGTACCGCCCGGCGCGGTACTTCCGAAGTACCGCACCTGAGCGGTAGTACCGTGCTGTGGCGCAGTAGTACCGTGCCTGCCAAAGTAGTAGTACCGCGGCCAGCCGCGGTAGTACCATGAGCTCAAGAAGATGCACGTTTCGAGCACACAAAAAACTGGGTCTTTGCACAAACACTCCGAGCCAACACGACACCACAAGACCACGCAACACACAAAGCCACAAAGGCACATGACAAACGAAACAACCACGAGACACCACCTCTCCAAAGAGAGGGCGGTGGTCGTAGCCACCTATTTTTGAGTCAATTGGTATGGCACCGCGAAGAATTATCCTTGGGTCCATGACCAAAACTCGTCTTTGAAGCACAAGTACCATCAAACATGGCTAATGTGAAAGACTTGATCGATTTATGCATAATGGGGGGAGGGAGAGTTCATTGAGAGAACATCACTCCCCCTATGTCCATGCCTACATCTAAACAGGACAACACGTTGAGTATGGTGGGGTGTGCAAGGGTTCAAGCAACATTGCTCGAATCAATGATATTTAGCTCATGCCTTAACTCGTGAAATCTGGCTTCATCCAAGGGCTTTGTGAAGATATCTGCAAGGTTATCATGAGTGTTGACATAGTTGAGCTCGATCTCTCCTCGCCTAATGTGATCCCGGATGAAGTGATACCGAATCTCAATATGCTTCATCTTGAAGTGTTGCACCGGGTTGAGAGAGATCTTGATGGCACTTTCATTGTCACACCAAAGAGGCACTTTGTCACAAATGACACTATAGTCCTTTAAAGTTTGCCTCATCCATAAGAGTTGTGCACAACAACTACCGGCCGCCACATACTCCGCTTCGGTGGACGAGAGAGACACACAACTTTGCTCTTTGGAAGACTAACTCACCAAAGAGCAACCAAGAAATTGGCACCCTCCGGAAGTGGACTTCCTATCCACTTTGTCTCCCGCCCAATCGGAATCCGAATACCCTACAAGCTTGAAGTTTGCTCCTCTTGGGTACCATAGGCCAAAGTTTGGGGTATGAGCCAAATATCGAAAGATTCGTTTGACCGCCACATAGTGACTTTCCTTAGGTGCGTCTTGAAAACATGCACAAATTCCCACACTCAACATGATATCCGGTCTAGATGCACAAAGGTAAAGCAACGAACCTATCATGGAGCGATATACCTTTTGATCCACCGCTTTACCATTGGGATCTATGTCAAGTTGGCACTTGGTGGGCATGGGAGTGGAAGCCGGCTTGAAATCACTTAGCTTGAATCTTTTGAGCATGTCTTGAGTATATTTGGCTTGATTGATATAGGTTCGTTCTCTTCTTTGCTTCACTTCGAACCCTAGAAAGAACTTCAACTCTCCCATGGAAGACATCTCGAACTTTGAGGTCATGAGAGCGGCAAATTCCTCATTGAAAGCTTTGTTAGGGGAACCAAAGATAATATCATCAACATATAATTGGCACACAAACAACTCCCCTTTGACCTTCTTAGTAAAAAGAGATGGGTCGATTAGCCCAACTTCGAAACCACTGTCTTGTAACAACTCGGTAAGGTGGTCATACCACGCACGTGGGGCTTGTTTAAGGCCATAGAGTGCCTTATCGAGTTGATACACATGATCGGGAAAGTAGGGATCCTCGATCCCCGGGGGTTGCCTGACATAAACCAATTCATTAATGGGACCATTAAGAAAAGCACTCTTCACATCCATTTGTTGTAACTTAAAGTTATGATGAGAAGCATAGGCAATCAACATGCGAATAGATTCAAGACGAGCAACGGGAGCAAAGGTTTCACCATAGTCGATACCCTCGACTTGGGAGTAGCCTTGTGCTACCAAACGAGCCTTGTTGCGAATGATAATCCCATGGGAATCTTGCTTGTTATTAAATATCCACTTGGTTCCAGTGACATTGTGGTTCCCCGTCGGTCTTGGCACCAATCTCCATACTTTGTTGCGCTCGAAGTTGTTGAGTTCTTCATGCATGGCATTGAGCCAATCCGGATCTTCTAGCGCCTCATAGACATTGTGGGGTTCCACATAAGAGACAAACGCGTGATGCTCACAATAATTTTCTAATTGTCTACGAGTGCTTACCCCCTTTTGTAAGCTTCCAAGCACATTCGTCATGAGATGATCCTTGGTGGAGAGCTTGGAAGCAACCTTGGCGGCACGACGCTCTAATTCCTCCTCGGGGGTGAGACGAGGAGTGGCCACTTGATCATCTTGAGCGTCGTCTTGAGCTTGTTCTTGTTCTTGAACTTGCTCGGAGGAGAGAACTTGACCTTGGGCATCACTAGATGTGTCAACACCGTCTTGAGTGTGATCTTGCGCTTGGTCATGTTCTTGAGGATGAGGGCCTTCATGTTGTTCTTCGGAAGCGTGTGGGCCTTGGGTTGGTGATGGCTCTGCTTGAGTGGAGCTTTGTCCTTCTCCTTCGGCCACAAGGGGTTCCTCAATGGGTAGGATAAAGCCAACACCCATTCTTCTTATGGCTTCGGGAGGAATTCCATCACCTACATCACAAGTGCCACTTTGCTCCACTTGGGAGCCATTATTCTCATCAAACTCCACGTTACACGTCTCCTCAATAAGTCCCGTGGATTTATTGAGGACTCGGTAAGCATGAGAGTTTGTAGCATAACCAACAAATATGCCCTCATAAGCTCTAGCCTCAAATTTAGACAACCGAACACCTTTCTTGAGAATGCAACACTTACACCCGAACACCCGGAAGTATTTGAGGTTGGGCTTGTTACCGTTGAGTATCTCATATGGAGTCTTGTTCAAGCCCTTGCGGAGGTAGAGCTTATTGGAAGCATGACACGCGGTGTTGATGGCTTCGGTCCAAAAGTTGTACGGAGACTTGAACTCCGCCATCATGGTCCTTTCCGCATCCATCAATGTCCGGTTCTTCCTCTCCGCAACACCGTTTTGTTGAGGGATGTAAGGTGCAGAATATTGATGCTTGATCCCCTCATCACTAAGAAACTCATCCAAGGTGTAGTTCTTGAACTCGGTGCCGTTGTCACTTCTTATTGTCAAGATCTTTGCATTGTATTGACGTTGTGCTTCATTTTCAAAGTCAATGACTGTTTGTTGGGTCTCGCTCTTCCTCTTGAAGAAATACACCCACGTGTACCTTGAGTAGTCATCCACAATCACCAAGCAATACTTCCTACCTCCAAGACTATCGAAGGATGGAGGCCCAAAGAAATCCATGTGAAGGAGCTCCAAAGGCCTCTTTGAATAAATGATAGTCATGGGAGGGTGAGCCTTCTCATGTAGCTTTCCTTTGATACAAGCACTGCAAGCATGATCTTTAGCAAAACTAACATTTGTTAGTCCATGGACATGGTCCCCCTTCAGGAGACTTTGCAAAGATCTCACACTGATGTGGGCTAAACGGTGATGCCAAAGCCATCCCACATCAACTTCAGCCATTAGGCACGTCGCGGTCTTAGTGGGTCGCTCCGAAAAGTTAATCACATATAGACCGTTCTCGACATGCCCAACGAAGGCTACTTTAAGAGTCTTGCTCCACAAGTGGGCCACGGTATCGATATCAAAGAAAGTGGCAAAGCCCATGGTTGCAAGTTGACGAACGGAAAGTAAATTGTATGCAAGGGACTCAATAAGCATGACCTTCTCGATCGTGAGATCATGAGAGATGACCACCTTGCCAAGTCCCAATACCTTAGATGATGAGGCGTCACCCCACTCGACATTGGTGGGCATAGATGGAACCTTGTGCACATCCACCACCATTTCCTTGCTTCCAGTCATATGATTTGTAGCTCCGCTATCGAGCAACCATGATCCCCCATCGGAAGCAAACACCTACAAGAGATCAATGCTTGGTTTTAGGTACCCATTTTGTAATGGGTCCTTTGATGTTAGTAACAAGGGTCTTTGGAACCCAAATAGACCATTCAATGTATTCATGAAGAGAACCAACAAATTTGGCATAAACATGCCCATCACTACCACGGCATAACACATAAGAAGGATTAAAATCATCGGCTTTGTTGGGAGGGGTGGCATTGCCCTTCTTGACATTGCCACCCTTTGCATTGTTCTTCTTCTTCTCCTTGGAGGCACTCTCTCCCTCCTTCGCGAAGGTTTGCATGAGAGGAGGAGGTCGTTTGGTCTTGTCATTCTTCTTCTTGATCTTGGAGTCGGGCACGTACCCAACCCCTTCCTTGGCCACAACTCCCTTTTGGTTGATCAAGAGATCGTTGAGGTTCTTCTTGCCTTGTATGCAAGTCGCAAGACCTATCTCAAGTTGCCCCTTTAGCTTAGCGTTCTCCTCAACGAGATGCACATGCTCACAACATGGGTTAGTAGCATTTGCATTATCAATTAACATCATACGAGGGAAAGTGGCTTTTTCCTTGGTTAGCTTTACTTGAAGTTGATCATGAGGCTAGCATGAGCACCCTTCAAGACCTTGTGAGCCTTGTCAAGTAGATCAAACTCCTCTTTGAGTCTAGCAAAATCAACCTGAAGTTCGGCCTTCTCAGAGTTTAGCACATGAGAAACAATAATAACATGATCATAATCTTTCTTTAACTTAGCATGATCAACGTTGTGTGACTCCTCAAGAGCCAAACGAAGACCACGTTCTTCCTCAAGAGCATTGGAAAGATCCGAAATCTCATCGGCATAGTCACGACTATGCCCTTCCATCTTAGTGATGGTGTTTTCGTGAGCCTCGATCATGTCATTGGCTTCACCAAGTTGTTCCAAGAGAGCAACAAAGTGCTTCTTGGATTTTCCCTTGAGTTTGCCCATAAAGGCCTCAAACTCATTAGCCTCCACATTAGCTTCCTCAAGTTCATTAATGCTATCCGTCGGAGAAGGATGATTAATGATGGTAGTTTTGATGTTGGAGGTTACCTTGTTGGTGGCTTTAGCCATGAGGCACTTGGCGGTGATGCTCTCATTGGGTGAGTCGAAGAGAGACACCCGTGGAGTCATCGCAATGGCAACGGAGGCCATGGCAACCGACTCATCACTTTCATCATTGTCATCATCCTCATTGTACTCTTCTTGTACCACCAATGCCTTGGGAGGAGTCTTCTTGGTGAAGTTGCTCTTGTTGGGGAACGACTTGGCCTTGTCCTTTCAGATGAGCTTGCCACCATTGTCTTCCCTCTTCTCATACGGGCACTCCGCAAAAAAATGACTCACGTTGACACAATTGTAGCAAGTCCTTACACGTTGCTTGCTCTTCGTGCCACTTGAGTTGTTTTTGCTAAAGTTTGGCCTCGAGTTTTTCTTGCTCCAAAATTGCCTTGAAGTAAGTGCCATGTGTTCATGATACGCATACTTCGTATCTTCGGGGATGCTCTCCTCATCTTCCTCTTCTTCTTCTTCAACGGTGAGCTTGGCCTTCAATGCAAGGTTAGGCTTCTTTGCCCTTTGAGAACGAAGCACTGCATTGTCGGCGGTCTTGTCCAAAATGTGCATGGCCACAAACTCATCCAACACTTCGCTTGAGGTCAAAGTGTGGAAGTCCGGTCTTTGACGAATGACAGAGGACATGGCCTTGTGATAGGGCATCATTGCCTTGATGAATTTCTGCTTGATCCAATTGTCATCTGTGTCCTTGCTCCCGCGATCTCGTAGTGAGACCGCGAGTTTGGTTACTCTCCGATAAAGCTCGCGAGGTTCTTCATCTTCTTTATTGCAAACTCATCGGCCTCATCTTGCACCACTTCATAGTTGGAGCGTTGAATGCTTGCGCTTCCCCGTTAGAGAGAGACAACACAATGCCATGCATCTTTGGCCAAGGCGAAGGGACGAAGATGAGGTAGGTCTTCGGGTGGAATTACATCTTGAATGATGAAGAGAGCATTCTCATTGAATTGATTGTCCGCGGCTTATCGAGGAGTGAAGTTGCTTGGATCATGCGGATAGAAACCTTCTTCAATGATTCTCCAAAGGTTAGTGTTCACATGATTTAACTGACGTTTAAAGCGGTAAACCCAAGAATCAAAGTCCTCATTTTTCACAATCTTAGGGGGAGGACCGGCATGATTCAAATGAGTGGAAGGAACCGGTCCACCATAAACAAGTGGTGGTTCCACATGAGCAAGATGCTGGTGCCATTTTTACCACTAGAAGAAGGAGCCTTTTCACTACTAGCTTCCTCTTTGTCGGGGATAGCGTCCGTCACCTTGTCGGTGGGGTCACCCACTTTCAACGGTGCGGTGGATAGTTTAAGCCCCTCAAGAAATTTAGTAAACATGCTTTCAACTTCGGTCGTCATGGAGGTTTTCAATGTCTCCAAGGCCACATTGAACTCCTCACGAGAGACCAAGGTTCCCCCATCGCCCGTAGATGAGGTCAGATTCACACTGGAGTGTTCCTCCACACCGTCTACGCTATCAACCATACTCTTTGGACGGTAAAGTCCTTAATAAAGAGACGAGGCTCTGATACCAATTGAAAGGATCGATATGGTTGACTAGAGGGGGGTGAATAGGCAACTAACAATTTTTAGCTTTTCTTTAACAATTTAAACTTTGCATCAAAGTAGGTTGTCTACATATGCAACTGGGTGAGCAACCTATATGATGCGACAAGGATAGGAACACAACAAGCAAGATATATGAAACAAATAAGCTTGCACAAGTAAAGAGAAGAGGATGTGTTGCCGAAGTTCCTTCCCTTTGAGAGGAAGTACGTCTCTGTTGGAGCAGTGTGGAGGCACAATGCTCCCCAAGAAGCCACTAGGGCCACCATATTCTCCTCACGCCCTCACACAATGCGAGATGCCGTGATTCCACTATTGGTTCCCTTGGAGGTGGCGACCGAACCTTTACAAACTAGGTTGGGGCAATCTCCACAACTCAATTGGAGGCTCCCAATGACACCACGAAGCTTCAACACAATGAACTATGGCTTCGCGGTGACCTCAACCATCTAGGATGCTCAAACACCCAAGAGTAACAAGATCCGCAAGGGATTAATGGGGGGAATCAAATATCTCTTGGTGGAAGTGTAGATTGAGGTCTTCTCAACCACTCCCGAGCAAATCAACAAGTTTGGTCGGCTAGGGAGTGAGATCGGGCGAAAATGGAGCTTAGAGCAATAATGGAGCTTAGGGGTGGAAGAGGTGAGTCAACGGGGAAGAAGGGGACCCCTTATATAGTGTGGGAAAAGGACCCAGCCGTTACCCACCAACCAGTCCACGCCCAGTGGTACTACCGCGCCTGGCCAGCGGTACTACCGCAAGGCCGCGCGGTACTACTGCTTGCAACCAAGCGGTACTACCGCACGGCTGTGCGGTACTACCGTACCGACCCACGGTACTGCCACAACCCCGGCGACAGAAAAGATAAACAGACGCGCAGGAGCAGGGGGCGGTACTTCCGCACGCGCAGTTCTACCACGCCCCCCATGCGGTACTACCGCAAGGCAAAAAACCCCAGCCAGGGGGAAGGGAACTTCCGTGCCTACTTCCGCAAAGAAACAGAAGTAGCAAAAAGCCGACACAGTAGTACCGCTGAGGGGCGGTACTACTTCCTGACTGCATAGCGCGGTACTAGCGCTCGGCGAAAATGGTACTACCGCGGTAGGTGCGGATGTAAAAAATTACATCCGCCCCTACTACCGCAAAGGGGCGGTACTAGCCTGGTGGGCGGCGGTAGTGCGGCTCCAGGGGAGCGGTACTACCGTGGGCACCTGCGGTACTACCGCGCGACAGCGCGGTACTACCGCGGATGCCTACGGTACTACCGTTTTCCTGGCAGCAGTACTATCACGACCAACCACAGCAGCCAGACAAGGGAGGCAAGAAAACGGAGGAAGCTCCAAGGAAAAAAAGGAGGGGACAAGAAGGAGACGTGTACGTGATGATTCCACCCAAACCTTTCCAACGCGGACCCCCTCTTAATAGTACGGCTTTCCTACGACTCAAATCCACCAAAAAGAAACATAGAAAAGACGTCGTCTTCATCAGTCTTCGAGGGGCACCCAATCGTCTTGTGCCTAGCAATGAAGTGTCTGGAATACTCAAGGCACACGATTAGTCCACAAATGAGTTGTCATCAATCACCAAAACACTTAGGGATAAATATGCCCTTACATAACCTTTGTCGAGCAGTTCTTGTACTTGATGCATAATCTCCTTCGTCTCGTCTGGATTGGTACGGTATGGTGCACGGTTGGGTAATGATGCACCGAGAATTAAGTCAATTTGATGCTCAATCCTTCGAATAGGTGGTAATCCCGGTGGCACGTCTTCTGGAAAGACGTCGGCAAACTCCTGCAAAATGTTAGTGACAGCAGGAGGCAAAGAGGAAGGCACGTCCTCGAATGAAAATAATGCCTCTTTGCAAACAAAAGCATAGCAAACAGATTTGCTGAAATCTAGATCATCAATATCAGATTTTGTGGCAAATAAACATGCACTTTTCAATTTAATTTCAGAAGCAACACTAGATGGTTTATTATTAGGTTTCATTTGTTGCTCAAATTCTTTTGCCACAATCTGATTTTCACTCTTATTTTTCTCCTGTTTTGCTTTATTAGCTCTATTAATATCATGTTTCAAAATGGATTTAGGAGTCATAGGAAGCAAAGTAATATTTTTATCCTTATGAACAAGAGTATACTTATTGTTTCTACCATGGTGTACAGAATTTTTATCAAATTGCCATGGTCTACCAAGTAATAAGGAACATGCTTGCATGGGTACCACATCACAATCAACATAATCAGCATATGTAGAGATACTAAAATGCACATGAACAGTACGTGTTACCTTAACCTTGCCGCTGTTGTTGAACCATTGGATATAGTAAGGATGTGGATCTGCTCTTGTGGTGAGAGATAGCTTCTCCACCATCTCCATGCTAGCCAAGTTATTGCAGCTCCCTCCATCTATGATGACGCGAACAGAACATTCCTTCACAACGCCCTTTGTATGGAACAAATATGCCTCTGATTTTGCTCAGCTTGTGTAACCTGCACACTCAAAACATGTTGAGCAACTAAACATTCATACCAGTCAGCAT
Source organism: Triticum dicoccoides (assembly GCF_002162155.2). Classification (NCBI taxonomy): domain Eukaryota; kingdom Viridiplantae; phylum Streptophyta; class Magnoliopsida; order Poales; family Poaceae; genus Triticum; species Triticum dicoccoides. Next base: position 184,836,595 of record NC_041380.1, on the reverse strand, counting down.
CTTCAGCAGCCATGTATTGTGTCTCATGATCAGAATCCTCTCCACCGTGTTCTTCATGTGTAATAAGAGCCAAAGTATCCTCATCATAGTCACTAGCGGACTCATACCCACCATCCTCAGTAGCAATCATCACGTGCTTAGATTGGCATTCTCTCACAAAATGTCCTCTTCCCTTACAACGACGACAAATAATATCACTTGTGTGCCCTGCTAATGCCACGGAAGAAGAAGAGCTCTGCGCAGGTCCGGCAGTTGTGCTCTTGCCAGATAGTGGTGGTTGTACCTGCTTTCTTGTATCACGACTGGAGGTGGCACCTGATGGAGGTGCTGGTGGAGTGGAAGTACAGGATGCACGTGGTGTCCATGATGAAGATCGACCTGCAGAAAAGTTAGTTCGCGCCAATGCTTGTCGATCCTGCACTTCACGTTTAGCTTTACAAGCAAGATGGAATGAAAGAGTGATATTAGTATACTCCTTATACTCTAGAATGGTCTGAATCTCCCTATTTAATCCACCCATAAAACGTGCAAGCATAGCTTCATTCTCCTCAACTATACCACATCTAATCATGCCTGTTTGTAATTCGTGATAATATTCTTCTACAGAATTTTTTCCTTGTCTTAAAGCTGCAATTTTTGAAGTAATTCACGTTGATAATATGGTGGAACCCAACAAGTACGCATAGCAGTTTTCAAAGCAGCCCAAGTAGCTGGAATAGGATATAATCTACAATGTTCAGACCACCAAACACATGCAAAGCTAGTGAAAGCACAAACAGCAGCAGGAACACGTCTCTCCTCGGGATATTGTAAACATGTAAATCGTTGTTTAGTTTCTAACTCCCAAGTAAGATATATATCAGGAACATATCTACCCTCAAATGGTGGAATATTCAATTTTAGTTTAGGGAGATGGTCTTGTACCTCAGGTGGTGGTGCAGCCCTACTGTTGCGATGATATGCATGAGGACGACCTGGTGGTGCTGGTGCTGGTGGTTGCACGTAGTTCTGATTTTGATCAACCCCATCATCATAATGGTCTTCCACCTCGGCAGTAGCAGCAGGAGCGACAGAAGCACCAATAGTAGGTATAGCAGCACCAGAAGTTTGACCAGGCTCAATGGGAATGCGTTGTGCTCGTCCCACTTGATTTGGAAGACGATGTTGTTGTTGTTGTTGTAGAGGTGCGACAGGTGCAGCGGGCGATGGAAGACGCGCGAGCAATTCATTAAACTTGTGATCGAGCTTTGTTTCAAACGCCTTCTCAGTGTGATCTATCTTCTCCATGTCCTCTTCAAATCTATTTAGCACATCTTCCACCTGTCCACTCATCATTTGCTGAAACTTATCATGTAACTCTTTGTTCATCTTGTTCTCCCAGTCAGTCTCATCGGCTTGTGATCCTACCATGGTTAGCAGCAATAGAAACACACAAGAATATAATCCTACAGACTAATAGTAAATGGTGGACAATCACAAATCCATCAAGCAAATCTCAAATTCTTACCAGCCCTTACCCAGCAGCAAGCGGTGATCGGCAACCGTCATAGTCAAGACTCTCAAAGCTTGGATAGAGTGATTACTAGTGAGAGTCAAACGCACGACGTAGATGTATGTGGAGCCGGGAAGGCTTATATATGGTAGCAAAAAGGGTCAGCAATAATCAATTCAGAGATGCAAAGTTGAATAAATGCTCAACGACGGTACTGTGTTGGTCCTAGGCTAGACCGTACTAGACACGCGAGCCTAGAACACTAACAAAATCACGGCGCTTCACGTAAACAAGGGAGGAGCACACTTTGAATTTTATTTTCACTTTTTTCCTCTTTTTTTCCTCCGCAACAATTTTTTTTGAAAAAGTCTACAAATGTCCTAAAAACTGCCTAGCCAGAATTTTCCAGACTTAGTTTTTTTGAGAATGGAACTATTTTTCTTCTGCGGGTGGCTCGAAAGTTGGGGAGTCCTACTCTATCACGACTCGGAGTATCGCGTGATCCAGAAATCAAAAACAATGCAACAATTACTGGACTCGGACTAGGACTGGTGGCGGAGATGAATCTGGTGGAATCTCGAACTAGTGGCGGCGATGAATCTGGTGGAAATCAGACTGGTGGCGGATACATGTTGCAGGTGGACTCGGATTGGCGTGATGGCGGCGGATATGTGGTGGCGTATATGGACTTGGATTGGTGGTGAATATGGCAGCAGCAATGATGATGATGCGGTGGTGATATATGGCTGCGGCGACGTGACAACCTGTGAACAGAACTCAAAACTCTAAAGGACTAGATGCTAAGACCAGCAACTTGACACGACGATTTAACCGCAAATTCAACAAAGCAAATACAGAAAAGATTATGCAAAGGCTCAGATTGGTTCCGATAGGATGAACTAACCCTATTTTTTTGGCTTTTTCGTGGACTATAGGTACGAAGAACAGACTCGATCTAAACTACGAAAAACTATTAAATCTCACCGAGCAACCTGGAAATCTGATACCACTTGATAGGGGCAAAGGTGTCCCGTCTTTCGATGAGATGGTGGCTATCGTTTTGGAGGAAGTCGACTTTGACGATCCGACTACGAACGTGCGAGGACGTCGCGCCTTAGCAATCGCTAAACCAAATCTGAGAGGTTATTGACCACGCCGGAGCATGATCAACCTGACCACGAAGGTATGTTTCCTGCAGGAAAACAAAGAACAAGCAAGAAATTGAGATTGCAATCTGGATATTGCGAATATAAGATGAAAGCTTTATTGATCAAGGTGGGGTTCTGTGACGTCTTGGTCTGGTCGTTGGACACAAACGAAGTACGCGAAGTTGCAGCTATTGCGAACTTTTCATCTAAACAAGACCCAAAGTCTAAAGGATGCCCTTAGGGCTGTACATATGGAGGAAGAGGGGGGAATTTCGTGGCCCTTGGAGGAGGGGTCCGAAACCAACCCTAACTCTTGTTTCCCCACACATACGAACTCTAAAAACAGCCTATACTTAAGTATTTCGAAAATACATGGGCCTGGCCCAATAATAAGGTGACGCAACACCTAAAATAGCCTCTGGGCGAAACTTATGAAGTGGCATCTTGTATATTTCGTCCAAGGCTTCATGCACTCCTTATGGTGGCTTCAAAGTCCTGAAATCATCATTTGTAACTCCGTTCTTGATTCCCTTGCGCATGCCATCATCTCCATGCTTGATCTTACTCCAAGGTTCATCTTTCTTGTCCAAGCTAGGCCCTTCATTTTTAAGCAAAACAAATGTATCCAATTTAGGCAGCATCATATTCTCATGAACATTAGAATCATTACCAAGAAACGAAAGTACCTGATAATTCAATTGGCGTGCGCGAGCCCTAGTAATTGCTCCAGTATGTATAGCAACAGGGGCTGTGGGTGTAACAATGGTATTGATGTCCTCATCACATTTTGATCATGAATCATTGAAACACATTAAAAGTCAAGCAAAACTGAACCGTAGACATGCTAAATGGGTTGAATTCATTGAGACTTTCCCTTATGTCATTAAACACAAGAAGGGTAAAGAAAATGTTATTGCTGATGCATTGTCTCGTCGTTATACTATGCTTTCACAACATGACTTTAAAATATTTGGTTTGGAGACCATCAAAGATCATATATGCATGATGCTGAATTTAAAGATGTATTGCAGAATTGTAAGGAAGGGAGAACTTGGAACAAGTTCGTTCTTAACGATGGATTTGTGTTTCATGCTAACAAGCTATGCATTCCAGCTAGCTCCGTTCGTCTTTTGTTGTTGCAGGAGGCGCATGGAGGAGGATTAATGGGACACTTTGGCATCAAGAAGATGGAGGATATACTTGCTACACATTTCTTTTGGCGAAAGATGAGACGGGATGTTAAGCGTTTTGTTGCTCGCTGCACTACATGTCAAAAAGCTAAGTCGTGACTCAATCCTCATGGTTTATATATGCCTTTGCCTGTACCTTGTGTTCCTTGGAAGTATATATCTATGGACTTTGTTTTAGGTTTACCTCGAACAAAGAAGGGGAGGGATAGAATATTTGTTGTCGTGGATAGGTTCTCGAAAATGGCACACTTTATACCATGTCATAAAAGAGATGATGTTGTTAATTTTGTTGGTTTGTTCTTTCGTGAAATTATTCGCTTGCATGGTTACATTTGCGTAAGGATAGATTTCCTAATTTGCGCAAATCAAAGCTAATGCCACGTGCTGATGGTCCTTTTAAGGTGTTAGAGAAAATAAATGATAATGCATATAAACTTGAGTTTCCTGCAGATTTTGGGGTTAGTCCCACTTTTAACATTGCAGATTTGAAGCCTTATTTGGGTGAGGACGATGAACTTTCTTGGAGGACGACTTCATTTCAAGAAGGGGAGGATGATGAGGACATCAATACCATTATTACACCCACAGCCCCTACTGCTATACATACTGGACCAATTACTAAAGCTCGCGCACGCCAATTAAATTATCATGTACTTTCGTTTCTTGGTAACGATTCTAATGTTCATGAGAATATTATGCTGCCTAAATTGGATACATTTGTCTTGTTTACTAACGAAGGGCCTAGCTTGGACACAAAATGATGTAGGGTAGAACCCTAGTGTCCCGATCTTTCACGAAAGGAGCGGATCCCGCGAAGAACGCGAAGAACACGAGGAGGGAAACGAGGGGAAAATCACAAGGGGAAGACAAGAGATCACTCAAACCAACAAGAATGATCACACATGCGCTAGATCCATGATCACAAAGGGAGATAGAAGATCCAAAGTCAACAACGGACGATACAAGAGGTAGCCGGTTCTTCTCCGTGAGGAGGTCTTGAATCCACAAGGGGATCTTCTCCGCAAGGAGGTCTTGAATCCAAGGTGGATCTTCTCCGAAGAGGGGCCGCGGTCTCTCTCAAGGAGTAGATCCGATATGGATGAGCGTAGCGCTATCTCTCAAATGAGCTATCACAACGCTACCCTAGAATGGAGGAGCTGCAGGAGTACATATAGTCTAGGTCCACGAAGGGGTAAATGAGGGGCGAAAGGGTACATGGGCTTCGGCCCGAGTGTCTGCGCGTAGGCAGGGCTGGAAGTTCTGGGGACGGCCGGAAGGTCCGGACGCCGGAGGTTCCGGGCGAAGGTCCGGGTAGGGTCCGGGCTATCCAGAGAGTTGGCACACTCTTGGACGGCTTCGGTGCAGCAGGGCCGGAAGCTCCGGGATGGCCGGAGGTTCCGGTGGCCGAATGTTCCGGGCTTTCCAGAAACTTGTCCAAGCTTCTTCTTCCATCTCTTACACGCTTCGCTCGCGGATGGTGTAGGTGATCCTTGGCGCTTGCACTCCTCGCCGTCATTCGTGAAGCTCCGACAATACCTATGCATGCACGATGGAGGGTCAAGTAGTATACCATCCTTGAAGGGGTCAAGTGAGCACGTGTAAAGGAGAGGATTCACCTTTATGTATGTGAAGTAGATGTCGCACATGTCACTTGCCGAATGAACTCTTGACATGGTGATGTCCATAGGATGCTCCACATCATCCCCTCCCCCTTGGGAAAGATCCGACCTCGGATCGAAATCCAAATCACCATGGGAAAGAGATGGTGTCGCCGTGTAGTAGTGGTCGATCACCGAGTTCTCGTCATGTTGAAGCTTGAAATGGGAACTCTCCAATGTCGCACCGTCTCGTGATTCCTTCGAAAGGAGCAAGGAGAACAAACACTTGGAAAAACAAATGCGGTTAGCATTAGTGCAAAACCAAGCATTCAAGAGGTGATTCACCCAACCAGTGTTGTCATCAAGCATAGCATATGGTGTAACAAAGGATTGTGACATGGCATCTAAGCACATAAATTGAGCATATCAATGGTGCAAAGGGAGAAAACGGGCAACACCCAAAACAATGCATATCCGAAGCTAGGTGGTCATGGCATGGCATATGAGATAAATGATGCAAAGGGAGCATATCAATATCATCACAAGAGAAACAAATGCCAATAACCATGGGCTTGTCATCTATGCCATAAGTGCAAATTGGGTTAATTTGAATGGCATATGCATAGTCACTACGAAGAGATTGCAAATATGACATATGATTGATCTCATGCATAGCATATGACAAGTCAAGCGGATTGGCAAACATGATGTGACCGAGAGAATTAGCACAAGAAATCCTATGTAACATGGCATCACAACTAATAGACTCCACATGGCAATCATCATACTCATCATAAATGGGTAAATCATCACATGGGGAAATCATACGACCATGAAGCATGTTCATTAGTGGGACTAGAGCATCACCTTCACCTATGTCATGATGTTCATTCCACTCTAGTGGTGTAGGTGAGGTGGGAAAGACCAAATGGTGGTCATCTTCATCTTGATGGAACCATGTCAGTGGTGCAACATATTCCACCATGGCCATCGTCTTGTCCAAGGGGAGGACGAAGTCATCGCGAATCGGCGCGTCATCATAGATGGGACCTAGCACCAAATGAGAAGACACAATAGAGGTAGAGGTTATGTCATTAGAAATCATAGTGGCCTCACATGACCTATCAACTATCACTCTCTCTCCATGTGGTGGTTCACTCACTCCCTCAAAATAGGTGCACTCAAACTCACATATGGTGGAGTCACTCATACCACTCAAGAGGTGGGGGTTGTGGCTCTGCTCACATGGGAATAGTGGAAACACATCATATATGGGGCTAGTGGTGAAATCACTCTCACTCTCAATATGGTGGCTAAAGTCACTCAAGTCATCACATGTCGTTGTCGGAGAGATGTTGGTGCAAATGTCTCCATGCTCAATCATGTCGTGGTCGTAGCCGTGGATGAAGGCGGAAGATGGCACATCATCACTCTCCTCGAAGACCAAAGATAAGGTGATGTAGGGTAGAACCCTAATCGCCTGATCTTTCACGAAAGGAGCGGATCCCGCGAAGAACACGAGGAAAATGATGGGGAAATGAGGGAAAGACAAGGGGAAACACAAGAGAATAACTCAACCAACAAGAACAAGTTACACATGCGCTAGATCCTCGAATACATAGAACGATACACGAATCCACGGACAACTAAGGATGGTACAAAAGGGTAGCCGGTTCTTCTCCGTGAGGAGGTCTTGTATCCACGAGGGGATCTTCTCTGTGAGGAGGTCTTGAATCCAAAGGTATCTTCTCCGTAGAGGCTGCGGTCTCTCACGAGGAGTAGATCCGATGTGGATGAGCGAAGCTCTGTCTCTAAGTATGAGCTAAACCAATGCTAACCCTAGAAAGTTGTACGGGATAGAGTATATATAGTCTAGGTGACGAAAGGGTACACGGGCCTCGGCCCAAGTGGCTGCGCGCAGGCAGGGCCGTAAGTTCCGGGCTAGGCCGGAAGTTCCGGGCACCGGAGGTTCCAGGGAGGGTCCGGCCTAACCAAAGAGTTGGCATGGAGGAGATGTGCTGGCATCCGGGGGCCGGAAGGTCCGGGCCGGCCGGAGGTTCCGGGCGCCGGAAGGTCCGGGACGGGGTCTGGGCTAACCCGAGAGTTGGCACGCCTGGGCTGGTCGAATTCATCGGCGGCCAGAAGCTTCGGGGCGGCCAGAAGGTCCGGGGACCGGAAGTTCTGGGCTTTGGCCGGAAGTTCCGGGCTGTCGAGAGTGTTGACGCCTGTCTCTTCTTCTACAGTCCTTGGCACCAAGTCTTGAGCGTTGTACTTGATGGCACATAGTATCTCGGACTTAGGCAGTAGCCATGTCTTACTTGAAGAGGGAGAAAACTCAGGTAGGAGTGATGTCACCTCGGATTGAATAGCACGTGCCCTAGCCCTTGTGATTGGTCCACTTGGAGCTTGGATAGTTGAGGTGGCGTCCATGGGGATGGTCGTGGGATGCTCCGCATCATCTCCCCTCCCTTGGGGAAGATCCATCCTCGGATCGAGTTCTTCATCACCATGGAAAGGAGAAAGATCTTTGCTGTTGAAGATGTTTCTCATGTTGTATTTGTCACGCGGGAGGTCGATCTTGTAGGCATTGTCATTGTATCGTGCGAGCACCATGAAGGGTCCATCTGCTCAATGTCAAAGCTTAGACTTGCGTTCTTGTGGAAAGCGCTCCTTGCGAAGGTGTAGCCACATGAGATCACCAATGTTGAAGACCATAGGTTGCTTGTTGATGTTGAGCTTGGTCGCAAGGCGTTGTACATGGCGCTCGGTGGTATTTCTTGTATCTTCATGCACCTTCTTGATATGGGTCACTCTTGCACTTGCATCCAAGTTGATTCGCCCTTAGAGTGGTAGAGGTAGAATATCCAATGGTGACAAAGGGTTGAATCCGTAGACGACCTCGAAAGGGGACTTGCCGGTTGTTGAGTGTCTTGCTTGGTTGTAGGCGAACTCGGCGATGGGTAGACACTCCTCCCACTCCTTGATATTCTTCTTGATGAGTACTCGAAGTAGAGCGGAGAGTGTGCGGTTTATCATCTCCGTTTGGCCGTTGGTTTGAGGATGGTAAGCCGTGGAGAAGAGTAGCTTGATTCCGAGCTTGGCGCATAGGGTCTTCCAAAAGTAGCTAAGGAACTTGACGTCGCAGTCCGAGAAGATGGTTTTGGGCACACCATGGAGACGCAAAATTTCCCTACAGAAGAGATTAGCAACATGTGAAGCATCGTCTATCTTGTGGCAAGGAATAAAATGTGCCATTTTTGAGAAATGGTCCACAATGACAAATATAGAATCTTTCCCATTTCGAGTTCTAGGCAAACCAAGGACAAAGTCCATGCTAATGTCTTCCCAAGGTTGGTATGGAATAGGTAAAGGCATATAGAGACCATGAGATTGAGCTTTGGACTTAGCTTTGCGACATGTAGAACACCGGTTGGTGAAACGATTGACATCTCGAAACATCTTAGGCCAAAAGTAGCTCTTCGAGAGCGTGAAGAACGTCTTGTCGCATCCGAAGTGTCCCATTAAGCCTCCTCCATGAGATTCCTGCAAAAGCAACAAATGAAGCGAGGACTCATGAATGCAAAGTTTGTTAGCTCTCATAAGGTAGCCATATTTGATGTAATAGCGTTCCCAAGATGTATTCGACAAACACTTAGCTTAAGGAATGGCGAAAGTTGTATCATGCTCATATAAATCTTTGATATGCTCGAAGCCAATGACACCTAACTCAAGTTGCGTGACAAGCATGCAAATGCGGAAAAGAGCATCCGTTACTATGTTTTCTTTACCCTTGAGGTACTTGATGACATAGGGAAAAGACTGAATAAATTCACTCCATTTAGCATGACGCTTGTTCAACTTAGTTTGTCCCTGAAGATACTTGAGAGTCTCATGATCGGTATGAATGATAAACTCATGGGGACGAAGGTAGTGTTCCCATTCATGCAAAACGCGGATTAAAGCATATAGCTCTTTGTCATAGATGGGATAATTGAGTTGCACTCCGGAAAGTTTCTCACTAAAGTAAGCTATGGGGCGCTTCTCTTGCGTTAACACACCTCCTATGCCATTACCACTAGCATCGCAATGAATTTCAAAAGGCTTGTCGAAGTTGGGTAAAGCAAGCATGGGAGAATGACTAAGCAAATTCTTAAGCTCATTGAATGCGGCATCTTGGAACGGTCCCCAAATAAACGACGCATTCTTCTTGCTCAAAGCATGCAAAGGCGAAGCAATGGTGCTAAAATCCTTCGCAAAGCAACGATAGAAACCCGCAAGACCAAGAAAACTACGAACTTGATGCAAGTTGGTTGGTTGCGGCCAAGTCTTAATAGCATTGATCTTGGACTCATCTACATGTACACCCTTAGAAGAGACCACAAAACCCAAGAAAATGAGCTTATCAACACCAAAAAGGCATTTCTCCATATTAGCATGGAGACGCTCTTTCCTAAGAGTTTGCAAAACGGTGCGGACATGGGTGACATGCTCTTGGATAGATTTGCTAAACACAAGAATGTCATCGAAGTAAACCACAACAAATATACCAATGTAAGGGCGAAAGACATGATTCATAAGGCGCATAAAAGTGCCCGGTGCTTCCGAGAGACCCATAGGCATGACTAACCACTCATACAAACCAAACTTGGTTTTGAAGGCAGTTTTCCATTCATCACCCTCTTGTATGCGAATTTGATAGTAACCACTTTTAAGATCAATTTTAGAAAATATAGTGGCATCGCTAAGCTCATCAAGCATATCATCTAGGCGTGGAATGGGATACCTATAGAGAACGGTGATAGCATTGATAGGTCTACAATCAGAGCACATGCGAAAACTACCATCACGTTTTGGCAGAAGAATGACCGGAACAACACAAGGGCTCAAACTTTCGTGCACATGTCCATGGTCTATGAGATGCTTTACTTGCCTTTGTATTTCTTTTGTTTCGTCGGGGTTGACGCGGTAGGGAGCTTTGTTTGGAAGTGATGCTCCGGGGATGAGGTCCATGCGGTGCTCAATGCCTCGAAGTGGATGTAGTCCCGGAGGTAGCTCATCGGGGAAAACATCTTGAAATTCCTGCAAAAGAGAAGACAACACTAGAGGAAGAGTGTGAGAAGTGTTAGTTTGTGGTGCATTGTCCTTGCACACGAGGACGTAGTGTAGGACACTAGATGGGTTCTCACACACTTCGCTCATCTCACGTTTGGTGGCAAATAGAACTAGGTTCTTGTTTTCGCTCATCGTGGAGGCACTCAAATTTGGCTTGTGGCGCTCACTCTCTTTTTGGTGGCTCGCTCTCTCACTATGATCTCGATGATGGGTGGTATGCTTGTCGGCGATCACTTGACTTGGCGACATTGGACGGAGGACGTACTCCTTTCCCTTCATCTTGAAGATGTAGTGGTTCGTTTGGCTGTTTTGGACGACTCCTCTATCGAATTGCCATGGCCGTCCAAGGAGAAGATGGCAAACGGTCATTGGGATGACGTCGCACTCTAAGGTGTCTTTGTAGGCGCCGATTTTGAAGGAGACTTGTACTCGGTGCTCGACTTGGATAGTGCCGGAGTCACTAAGCAATTGCACTTTTATGGATGTGGATGCTTCGTCTTGGGCAAATGGAGCTTGGAGAAAAGTCCTTCACTTGCGAGATTGTGACAACTCCCTCCATCGATGATGACCTTGACGGATCATCTATTGATGCCGGCCTTGGTGTGGAATATGGTGCATCTTTGGTCTTCATCTTGGTGATTGATGAAGGGTAGAACCCTAGTGGCCCAATCTTTCACGAAAGGAGCGGATCCCACGAAGAACACGATGAACTCAAAGAGGGGAACGAGGAAAAACAGGGGAAAACACAAGGGGAAACACAAGAGGAACACTTAAACTAACAAGAACAAGTCACACATGTGCTAGATCCTCGGGTACATAGAACGATACACGAATCTACGGACAACTAAGGATGATACAAAAGGGTAGCCGGGTCTTCTCCGTGAGGAGGTCTTGAATCCACAAGGGGATCTTCCCGTAAAGGGGTCTTGGATCCAAGGTGGATCTTCTCCGTAGAGGGGTCGCGGTCTCTCTCGTGGAGTAGATCCGATATGGATGAGCAATGCTCTATCTCTCAATGAGCTAAACCAATGCTAACCCTAGAAAGTTGTACGGGACAGAGTATATATAGTCTAGGTGACGAAAGGGTACACGGGCCTCGGCCCAAGTGGCTGCGCGCATGCAGGGCCGGAAGTTCCGGGCTAGGCCGGAAGTTCCGGGCGCCGGAGGTTCCGGGGAGGGTCCGGCCTAACCAGAGAGTTGGCGCGGTGGAGATGTGCTGGCATCCGGGGGGCGGAAGGTCCGGGAAGGCTGGAGGTTCCAGGCGCCGGAAGGTCCAGGATGGGATCCGGGCTAACCCGAGAGTTGGCACGCCTGGGCTGGTCGAAGTCATCCGCGGCCGGAAGCTCCGGGTCGGCCGGAAGGTCCGAGAGCCGGAAGTTCCGGGCTCTGGCCGGAAGTTCCGGGCTGTCTAGAGTGTTGACGCATGTCTCTTCTTCTATAGTCCTCAGCTCCGAGTCTTGAGCGTTGTACCTGATGACACATAGTATCTCGGACTTAGGCAGTAGCCATGTCTCACTTGAAGAGGGGGAAAACTCAAGTAGGAGTGATGTCACCTCGGATAGAATATCACGTGCCCTAGCCTTGTCATTGGTCCACTTGGAGCATGGATAGTTGAGGTGGCGTCCATGTGGATGGTCGTGGGATGCTCCGCATCATCTCCCCTCCCTTTGGGTAGATCCGTCCTCGGATCGAGTTCTTCATCACCATGGAAGGGAGAGAGATCTTTGATGTTGAAGATGTCACTCATGTTGTATTTGTCCCGTGGGAGGTCGATCTTGTAAGCGTTGTCATTGTAGCGTGCGAGCACCTTGAAGAGTCCATCGGCTCGAGGTCGAAGCTTAGACTTGAGTGCTTGTGGGAAGCGCTCCTTGCGAAGGTGTAGCCACACGAGATCACCAATGTTGAAGACCATATATTTCTTGTTGACGTTGAGCTTGGTCGCAAGGCGTTGTACTTGGTGCTCGATGTTGTTTCTTGTATCTTCACGCAACTTCTTGATATGGTTCGCTCGTGCACTTGCGTCCAAATTGATTCGCTCTTGGAGTGGTAGAGGTAGAATATCCAATGGTGACAAAGGGTTGAATCCGTAGACGACCTCGAAAGGGGACTTGCCGGTTGTTGAGTGTTTTGCTCGGTTGTAGGCGAACTCGGCGATGGGTAGACACTCCTCCCACTCCTTGATGTTCTTCTTGATGAGTACTCGAAGTAGAGTGGAGAGTTTGCGGTTTGTCACCTCCATTTGGCCGTCGGTTTGAGGATCGTAAGCCATGGAGAAGAGTAGCTTGATTCCGAGCTTGGCGCATAGGGTCTTCTAGAAGTAGATAAGGAACTTGACGTCGTGGTCCGAGACGATGGTTTTTGGCACACCATGTAGACGCAATATTTCCCTACAAAAGACATTAGCAACATGTGAAGCATCGTCTATCTTGTGGCAAGGAATAAAATGTGCCATTTTTGAGAAATGGTCCACGACGACAAATATAGAATCTTTCCCATTTCGAGTTCTAGGCAAACCAAGGACAAATTCCATGCTAATGTCTTCCCAAGGTTGGTATGGAATAGGTAAAGGCATATAGAGACCATGAGATTGAGCTTTGGACTTTGCTTTGTGACATGTAGAACACCGGTTGGTGAAACGATTGACATCCCGAAACATCTTAGGCCAAAAGTAGCTCTTCGAGAGCGTGGAGAACATCTTGTCGCGTCCGAAGTGTCCCATTAAGCCTCCTCCATGAGATTCCTGCAAAAGCAACAAGCGAGGACTCGGGAATGCAAAGTTTGTTAGCTCTCATAAGGTAGCCATCTTTGATTTAATAGCGTTCCCAAGATGTATTCGACAAACACTTTGCATAAGGACTGGCAAAAGTTGCATCATGCTCATATAAGTCTTTGATATGCTCGAAGCCAATGACATCTAACTCAAGTTGCATGACAAGCAATCAAATGCGGGAAAGAGCATCCGCTACTATGTTTTCTTTACCCTTGATGTACTTTATGACATAGGGAAAAGACTCAATAAATTCACTCCATTTAGCATGACGCTTTTTCAACTTAGTTTGTCCCTTAAGATACTTGAGAGTCTCATGATCGGTATCAATGATAAACTCATGGGGACGAAGGTAGTGTTCCCATTCATGCAAAACGCGGACTAAAGCATATAGCTCTTTGTCATAGATGGGATAATTGAGTTGCGCTCTGGAAAGTTTCTCACTAAAGTAAGCTATGGGGCGCTTCTCTTGTGTTAACACACCGCCTATGCCATTACCATTAGCATCGCAATGAATTTCAAAAGGTTTGTCGAAGATGGGTAAAGCAAGCACGGGGGCATGAGTAAGCAAATTCTTAAGCTAATTGAATGCGGTATCTTGGCATGGTCCCCAAATAAATGACGTATTCTTCTTGCTCAAAGCATGCAAAGGCGAAGCAATGGTGCTAAAATCCTTCACAAAGCGACGATAGAAACCCGCAAGACCAAGAAAACTACGAACTTGATGCAAGTTGGTTGGTTGCGGCCAAGTCTTAATAGCATTAATCTTGGACTCATCAACATGAACACCCTTAGAAGAAACAACAAAACCCAAGAAAACGAGCTTATCAACACCAAAAAGGCATTTCTCCATATTAGCATAGAGGCGCTCTTTTCGAAGAGTTTGCAAAACGGTGCGGACATGGGTGACATGCTCTTTAATAGATTTGCTAAACACAAGAATATCATCAAAGTAAACCACAATAAATATACCAATCTAAGGGTGAAATACATGATTCATAAGGCGCATAAAAGTGCCCGGTGCTTTCAAGAGACCCATAGGCATGACTAACCACTCATACAAACCAAACATGGTTTTGAAGGCGGTTTTCCGTTCATCACCCTCTTGTATGCGGATTTGATAGTAACCTGATGAGGACATCAATGCCATTGTTACACCCACAGCCCCTACTGTTACATATACTGGACCAATTACTAGAGCTCACGCACGCCAATTAAATTACCAGGTACTTTCGTTTCTTGGTAATGATTCTAATGTTCATGAGAATATGATGCTGCCTAAATTGGATACATTTGTTTTTCTTACAAATGAAGGGCCTAGCTTGGAGAAGGATGAACATTGGAGCAAGAACACGCATGGAGTTGATGGCATGCGCAAGGGGATCAAGAATGGAGTAACAAGTGATGATTTCAGGTGCTGCGTCACCTTATTATTGGGCCAGGCCCATGTAATTTCGAAATACTTAAGTATAGGCTATTTTTATAGTCCGTATGTGTGGGGAAACAAGAGTTAGGGTTAGTTTCGGACCCCACCCTCAAGGGCCACGAAATTCCCCCCTCTTCCTCCATATATACAGCCCTTAGGGCGTCGTTTAGACTTTGGGGTTTTGTTTAGATTAAAAGTTCGCCATAGCTGCAACTTCTCGTACTTCGTTTGTGTCCAACGACCAGACCAAGACGTCACAGAACCCCACCTTGATCAATAAAGCTCTCATCTTATATTCGCAATATCCAGATTGCAATCTCAGTTTCTTGCTTGTTGTTCATTTGCTTGCAGGAAACAAACCCTTGTGGTCAGGTTGAGCGTGCTCCGGCGTGGTCAACAACCCCTCGGAAGTTGGTTTAGCAATTGCTAAGGCGCAACGTCTCGCACATTCGTAGTCGGATCGTCAAGGTCGACTCCCACAGAAACGATAGCCACCATCTCATCAAAACATCGGACACCTTTGCCTCTATCATAACCACTTTTAAGATCAATTTTAGAAAATATAGTGGCACCGCTAAGCTCATCAAGCATATCATCTAGGCGTGGAATGGGGTACCTATAGCGAACGGTGATAGCATTGATAGGTCTACAATCGGAGCACATGCGAAAGGTACCGTCACGTTTTGGCACAAGGGATCAAACTTTCACGCACATGTCCATGGTCTATGAGATGCTTTACTTGCCTTTGTATTTCTTTGGTTTCTTCGGGGTTGATGCGGTAGGGAGCTTTGTTCGGAAGCGGTGCTCCGGGGATGAGGTCGATGCGGTGCTCAAGCGGTGCTCCTGCAAAAGAGAAGACAACACTAGAGGAAGAGTGTGAGAGGTGTTAGTTTGTGGTGCATTGTCCTTGCACACGATGACGTAGTGTAGGACACTAGATGGGTTCTCACACACTTCTCTCATCTCACGTTTGGTGGAAAATAGAACTAGGTTCTTGTTTTCGATCATCGTGGAGGCACTCAATTTGGGCTTGTGGCGCTCACTCTCTTTTTGGTGGCTCACTCTCTCACCATTCTCTCCATGATGGGTGGTATGCTTGTCGGCGATCACTTGACTTGGCGACATTGGATGGAGGACGTACTCCTTGCCCTTCATCTTGAAGATGTAGTGGTTTGTTCGACCGTTGTGGACGACTCCTCTATCGAATTGCCATGGCCGTCCAAGGAGAAGATGACAAACGGTCATTGGAACGACGTCGCACTCCAAGGTGTCTTCGTAGGCGCCGATCTTGAAGGAGACTTGTACTCGGTGCTCGACTTGGATGGTGCCGGAGTCACTAAGCCATTGCATTTTGTATGGATGTGGATGCTTCGTCTTGGGCAATTGGAGCTTGGAGCAAAGTTCTTCACTTGCGAGATTGTGACAACTCCCTCCATCGATGATGACCTTGACGGATCGTCCATTGATGCCGGCCTTGGTGTGGAATATGTGGCATCGTTGGTCCTCTTCTAGGTGATGTTGGAGAGTCAAGACTTTTGAGACAACAAGTGCGGGACTTGAGTCTTCATCACAAAAGACTTGTTCTTCTTCATTGTTGACTTGGCGGTGCGTCGCGACTTGCTCAAGTGCTTACATTTCACCTTCACTCATGGAGTCATAAGTGTCATCGTCGTTGAGGACCATGGTCCGCTTGTTGGTGCACTCGTAGGACTTGTGTCCTCGGCCTCCGCAAGTGAAACACTTGAAGGAACTCGTCTTGACGGTCTCATCGGTTGGGGTTGATGATGATGAAGCTCTCGGCTTGAAGTTGCCCGTAGTAGTGTTGCTTGTAGTTGGCGAAGCTTTCTTGGAAGTCGACTTGTCGATGTTGGAAGTAGAAGGTCTTGTAGTCGGTGTTGGAGTCGTTGAAGCTTGGTTATTGGAGAAGCCGTAGGACTTGGATGAGAACTTGGCGTACTTGAAATCATCTTGCACTTGGCGTTCCGCTTTGGTAGCTTGGTGCACTAGCTCGATGAGATTTGAGTATGGTTGGAAGTCGGCGATCTTCTTGATAGGATGATTGAGTCCATTCAAGAAACGTTCCATTGTTTGCTCATCATCTTCCGTGACATTGGCTCGTATCATGGCAATCTCCATCTCCTTGTAGTACTCTTTAACGCTCTTGGTTCCTTGCTTGAGTTGTTGGAGTTTCTTGAAGAGGTCGCGATTGTAGTAGGTAGGCACGAAGCGTGCTCTCAAGACATCCTTCATTTGTGCCCAAGTAGTGATGGGTGGTTCACCTCTTGCCTCCCGGCGCTCTATGATTTGTTCCCACCAAATGAGGACATAGTCTTGGAACTCAAGGGATGCCATCGTGATCTTCTTCTCTTCTTCATAATTGTGCAAACGGAAGATCTTGTCAACTTCCAATGCCCAAGAAAGGTATTCTTCGGATCGTTGCTTCCGTTGAACTTGGGCATGGTGAACTTGATCTTGACATAGCGTTGCTTTTCATTGTGTTGGGGTCGGGGATGATGACGCCCATGTTGAAGATGATTGTCCAACTCGTTGTGCTCTTGATGTGGAGGGTTGCCAACCCCGTGTTGATCTTGTCGCAGAGGATTACCATTATTTTCATGCTCTTGATGAACTTGATGGTCTTGGCGAGCTTGTGGAGGAACGCGTCGAGCTTGAGGGGGCACTAGATGATGCATGCGAGCTTGAAATCGTCGCTCGTGAATTTCTTCGCGAAGTGCTTCCTCTTCTTCACGGGCTTGTCGGCCTCGGTCATCAATGGTTGGACTCGCATCGCGTAGAGCTTGTTGCGCCTCAAGTGCTTGAGCGTCACAGAGTTGTTGTGCTTGACATTGAGCCTCGGCATCGTGTGCATTTTGGTGTAGACGCGCGCGTTCTTCCTCTTCATGTTGGCGTTGTTGTTGTCGTTCATGAGCCAGCGCAAAGGCTTCTTCGGCTTGACGTCCTCGGCGCTCTTGAGAGTCGGTATCCCGAAGCAGATTGATGTTTGCTTGACGGTCGGTGCACGCGGCTCGACGAAGAGTGTTCGATGTCGGTGTACTTGACTCGGAATGGCGACTTGAACGGCTCCTTCATGAAGTGGAAGAAGAGCGGTTGAGGAACAAAGCGCGAATCTCGTCCATCCTTGTGTCATTCCCTTGCTTGTAATCGTCGAGCTTGTGGTCAAAGTAGTCCCTTGTACGTTGCTCGGAAAGTCGCAAGTCAGCGGCAAGGTTGTCGATGCATTCACTCATAGCTTGTTGCTCTTGATGCAAAGCACGTTGTGCACCAAAGAGGTGACTCTTGGTGATGAAGGAGTTCATGTCGTCATATTGCTCCATGAAGAGTGGGTTGGTAGAAGTACTTGGCCTATCCATCATTCCAAGACAAATGTGAGTGTGATGAGGACATCAATACCATTGTTACACCCAAGCCCCTGCTGCTATACATACTGGACTGATTACTAGAGCTCGCGCACGCCAATTGAATTATCAGGTACTTTCGTTGCTTGGTAACGATTCTAATGTTCATGAGAATATGATGCTGCCTAAATTGGATACATTTGTTTTGCTTAAAAATGAAGGGCCTAGCTTGGACAGGAAAGATGAACCTTGGAGCAAGTTCAAGCATGGAGATGATGGCATGCGCAAGGGGATACATTTGATTCTAGGACTCTGAAGCCACCATAATGAGTGCATGAAGCATGGGACGAAATATACAAGATGCCACTTCATAAATTTCGTCCAGAGGCTATTTTAGGTGCCGCGTCACCTTATTATTGGGCCAGGCCCATGTATTTTCGAAGTACTTAAGTATAGGCTGTTTTTAGAGTCTGTATGTGTGGGGAAACAAGAGTTAGGGTTGGTTTCGGACCCCTCCACCAAGGGCCACAAAATTCCCCCTCTCTCCTCCATATATACAGCCCTTAGGGCATCGTTTAGGCTTTGGGTTTTGTTTAGATTAAAAGTTCGCCATAGCTGCAACTTCGCGTACTTCGTTTGTGTTCAACGACCAGACCAAGGCGTCACAGAACCCCACCTTGATCAATAAAGCTTTCATCTTATATTCGCAATGTCCAGATTGAAATCTCAGTTTCTTGCCTGTTCTTCGTTTGCTTGCAGGAAACAGACCCTCGTGGTCAGGTTGATCATGCTCCGGCGTGGTCAATAACCCTCGGAAGTTGGTTTAGCGATTGCTAAGGCGTGACGTCTCGCACGTTCGTAGTCGGATCGTCAAGGTCGACTCCCATAGAAAACGTTAGCCACCATCTCATCGAAACATCGGGACACCTTCGCCTCTATCAAGTGCTATCAGATTTTCAGGTTGCTCGGTGAGATTTTACAGTTTTTCGTAGTTTAGATCGAGTCTATTCTTCGTAACTATAGTCCACGAAAAAGCCAAAAAATTAGGGTTAGTTCATCCTATCCGAACGAATATGAGACTTTGCATAATCTTTTCTGTATTTGCTTTGTTGAATTTGCGGTTGCATCATCGTGTCAAGTTGCTGGTCTTAGCATCTAGTCCTTTAGAATTTCGAGTTATGTTCACAGGTTGTCACGTCGTCGCTGCCATATATCACCACCGCATAATCATCATCGCTGCTGCCATATACCACCACCACACCAACTTCATAGTTGCTGCCATATTCACCACCAATCCGAGTCCATATACGCCACCACATATCCGCCGCCATCACGCCATTCCAAGTTCACCTGCAACATATATCGGCCACCAGTCCGATTTCCACCAGATTCATCGCCGCCACCAGTCCGAGATTCCACCAGATTCTTCTCCGCCACCAGTCCTAGTCCGAGTCCAGTAATTGTTGCATTGTTTTCGAGTTCCAGATCACGCCATACTCCGAGTCGTGACAGAGTAGGACTCCCGAGATTCCGTGCTACCCGCAGAAGAAAAATAGTTCCAAACTCAAAAAAAAATCTGGCTAGGCAGTTTTTAGACCATTTGTAGACTTTTAAAAAAAAATTGTTGCGGAGCAAAAAAAAGGGAAAAAAGTGCAAAAAAAGTAAAAAAAAAGGAAAAAAAATTCAGAGTGTGCTCCTCCATTGTTTACGTGCAGCGCCGTGATTTTGTTAGTGTTCTAGGCTCGCGTGTCTAGCACGTCTAGCCTAGGACCAGCACAATACCATCGTTGAGCGTTTATTCAACTTTGCATCTCTGAATTGATTATTGCTGACCCTTTTTGCTACCATATTATAAGCCTTCCCAGCTCCACATACATCTACATCGTGCGTTTGACTCTCTCTAGTAATCGCTCTATCCAAGCTTTGAGAGTTTTCACTACGACGGTTGCCGATCACCGCCTGCTGCTGGATAAGAACTGGTAAGAATTTGAGATTTGCTTGACAGATTTATGACACCACCACCACCTCTTGTTATTAGTCTATAGGATCATATTCTTGTGTGTTTCTATTGTTGCTAACCATGGCAGGATCACAAGCTGACGAGACTGACTGGGAGAACATGACGAATAAGGAGTTGCATGATAAATTTCAGGAAATGATGAGTGGACAGGTGTAAGATGTGCTAAACAAATTTGAAGAGGCCATGGAGAAGATAGATGGCATGGAGAAGACGTTCGAAACAAAGCTCGATAACAGGTTTAATGAATTGCTCGCGCGTCTTCCAGCACCACCACCGGCTGCACCTAACGCACCTCTACAACAACAACAACGACTACCTACACATCGTGAAACAGCCCTCCATCGAGCGAGCCATCTCCCTCTTGCACCTGCCCAAACTGTTGGTGCTGCTGTTGATACTTCTGTGGCTCCTGCTGCTGATGCAGAGGAGGAGGATTTTGCCGGAGATTACGAGGATGAGGTTGATCAAAATCAGAACTACGTGCCACCACCAGCACAGCAACCACCAGGTCATCCACATGTAAATAATGGCAATGGTAGGGCTCACCCTTAGGTACGAGATCATGACCATCTTCCTAAACTAAAATTGAATATTCCACCATTTGAGGTTAGATATGTTCCTGATATATATCTTACTTGGGAGTTAGAAACTGAACAACGATTTACGTGTTTACAATATCCCGAGGAGAGACGTGTTCCTACTGTTGTTTATGCATTCACTAGTTTTGCATGTGTTTGGTGGTCTGAGCATTGTAGATTATATCCTATTCCAGCTACTTGGGCTGCTTTGAAAACTGCTATGCGTACTCGTTGGGTTCCACCATATTATCAATGTGAATTACTTCAAAAATTGCAGCGTTTAAGACAAGGAAAAATTTTTGTACAATAATATTATCAAGAATTACAAACTGGCATGATTAGATGTGGTATTGTTGAGGAGAATGAAGCTATGCTTGCACGTTTTATGGGTGGATTAAATAGAGAGATTCAGACCATCCTAGAGTATGAGTATAATAATATCACTCGTTTATTCCATCTTGCTTGTAAAGTTGAACGTGAAGTGCAGGATCGACAGGCATTGGCGCGAACTAACTTTTCTGCAGGTCGATCATCATCATGGACACCACGTGCATCCTCTACTTCCACTCCACCAGCACCTCCAGCCATGATACAAGAAAGCAGGCACAACCACCACTATCTGCCAAGAGCACACCTGCTGGACCTGCGCAGATCTCTTCTTCTTCCATGGCATCAACAGGGCACACAAGTGATATTATTTGTCGTTGTTGTAAGGGAAGAGGACATTTTGCGAGAGAATGCCAATCTCAGCGTGTGATGATTGCTACTGAGGATGGTGGGTATGAGTCCGCTAGTGACTATGATGAGGAGACTTTAGCTCTTATTACACGTGAAGAACACGGTGGAGATGATTCTGATCATGAGACGCAGTACATGGCTGCTGAAGATGCTGACAGGTATGAATGTTTAGTTGCTCAACGTGTTTTGAGTGTGCAGGTTACACAAGCTGAGCAAAAACAGAGGCATAATTTGTTCCATACAAAGGGAGTTGTGAAGGAACGTTCTGTTCGCGTCATCATAGATGGAGGGAGCTACAATAACTTGGCTACCATGGAGATGGTGGAGAAGCTATCTCTGACCACAAGACCACATCCACATCCTTACTACATCCAATGGTTCAACAACAGTGCCAAGGTTAAGGTAACACGTACTGTTCATGTACATTTTAGTATCTCTACATATGCTGATTATGTTGATTGTGATGTGGTACCTATGCAAGCATGTTCCTTATTACATGGTAGACCATGGCAATTAGATAAAAATTCTGTACATCATGGTAGAAACAATCAGTATACTCTTGTTCATAAGGATAAAAATATTACTTTGCTTCCTATGACTCCAAATTCCATTTTGAAAGATGATATTAATAGTGCTAATAAAGCAAAACAGGAGAAAAAAACTAGTGAAAATCAGATTGTGGCAAAAGAATTTGAGCAACAAATGCAGCCTAATAATAAACAATCTAGAGTTGCTTCTGAAATTAAATTGAAAAGTGCATGTTTACTTGCCACCAAATCTGATATTGATGATCTAGATTTTAGCAAATCTGTTTGCCATGCTTTTGTGTGCAAAGAGGCATTATGTTCATTCGAGGACGTGCCTTCCTCTTTGCCTCCTGCTGTCACTAACATTTTGCAGGAGTTCGCTGACATCTTTCCACAAGACGTGCCACCGGGATTACCACCTACTCGAGGGATTGAGCATCAAATTGACTTAATTCTCGGTGCATCATTACCCAACCGTGCACCATACCGTACCAATCCAGAGGAGACGAAGGAGATTATGCGCCAAGTACAAGAACTGCTCGACAAAGATTATATACGAGAATCCCTTAGTCCTTGTGATGTTCCTATCATTTTAGTGCCGAAAAAGGATAGTACGTCGCGTATGTGCATTGATTGTAGAGGCATTAATAATATTACTATTCATTATCGTCATCCTATTCCTAGGCTAGATGATATGCTTGATGAATTGAGTGGCTCTACAATATTCTCCAAAGTTGATTTGCATAGTGGATACCAGCAAATTCGTATGAAATTGGGAGATGAATGTAAAACAACATTTAAAACTAAGTTTGGATTATATGAGTGGTTAGTCATGCCTTTTGGGTTAACTAATGCACCTAGTACTTTCATGAGGTTAATGAACGAATTTTTACGTGCTTTCATTGGACGATTTGTGGTAGTTTACTTTGATGACATATTGATTTATAGCAAATCTTTGGAGGAACATTTGGAACATTTACGTGATGTTTTTATTGCTCTACGTGATGCACGTTTGTTTGGCAACCTTGGAAAGTGCACCTTTTGCACCAACCGAGTATCTTTTCTTGGCTATGTTGTTACTCCACAGGGAATTGAAGTTGATAAAGCCAAGATTGAAGCTATTGAGAGTTGGCCGCAGCCCAAAACGGTCACACAAGTGAGGAGTTTCCTTGGCCTCGCTGGTTTCTATAGGCGTTTTGTGAGAGATTTCAGCACCATTGCTGCACCTCTCAACGAGCTTACAAAGAAGGATGTGCCTTTTGTTTGGGGTACCGCACAGGAAGAAGCCTTCACGGTATTGAAAGATAAGTTGACACATGCTCCTTTACTCCAACTACTTAATTTCAATAAGACTTTTGAGCTTGAATGTGATGCTAGTGGAATTGGATTAGGAGGTGTGTTATTACAAGATGGCAAACCTGTTGCATACTTTTCTGAAAAATTGAGTGGGCCTAGTCTGAACTATTCTACTTATGAGAAAGAATTATATGCTCTTGTTCGGACCTTAGAAACATGGCAACATTATTTATGGCCCAAGGAATTTGTTATACATTCTGATCATGAATCTTTGAAACACATTAAAAGTCAAGCAAAACTGAACCGTAGACATGCTAAATGGGTTGAATTCATTGAGACTTTTCCTTATGTCACTAAACACAAGAAGGGTAAAGAAAATGTTATTGCTGATGCATTGTCTCGTTGTTATACTATGCTTTCACAACTTGACTTTAAAATATTTGGTTTGGAGACCATTAAAGATCAATATGTTCATGATGCTGAATTTAAAGATGTATTGCAGAATTGTAAGGAAGGGAGAACTTGGAACAAGTTCGTTCTTAACGATGGATTTGTGTTTCGTGCTAACAAGCTATGCATTACAACTAGCCCCATTCGTCTTTTGTTGTTGCAGGAGGTGCATGGAGGAGGATTAATGGGACACTTTGGCGTCAAGAAGACGGAGGATATACTTGCTACACATTTATTTTGGCCAAAGATGAGACGGGATGTTGAGCGTTTTGTTGCTCGCTACACTACATGTCAAAAAGCTAAGTCACGACTCAATCCTCATGGTTTATATATGCCTTTTCCTGTACCTAGTGTTCCTTGGGAGGATATATCTATGGACTTTGTTTTAGGTTTACCTCGAACGAAGAAGGGGAGGGATAGCATATTTGTGTCGTGGATAGGTTCTCGAAAATGGCACACTTTATACCATGTCATAAGAGCGATGATGCTGTTAATGTTGCTGATTTGTTCTTTCATGAAATTATTCGCTTGCATGGTGTGCCAAATACTATTGTTTCAGATTGTGATACTAAATTTCTTAGCCACTTTTGGAGATGTTTATGGGCTAAGTTGGGGACTAAGCTGCTTTTTAGTACTACTTGTCAACCCCAAACTGATGGACAAACTGAAGTAGTCAATAGAACATTGTCTACTATGCTTAGGGCTGTTTTGAAGAATAACAAGAAAATGTGGGAAGAATGTTTACCTCATATTGAATTTGCTTATAATCGTTCATCGCATTCTACTACTAAGATGTGCCCTTTTGAAATTGTGTATGGTTTCCTACCTCGTGCACCTATTGATTTGTTGCCTCTTCTGATGTAGGGTGGAACCGTAGATGGCCGATCTTTCACGAAAGGAGCGGATCCCTACGAGGAACATGATAAACATGAGGGGGGAAACGAGGGGAAACACAAGAGAAACACTCAACCAACAAGAAATAGATCACACATGTGCTAGATCCCTGAAACACAAACAGATACACGATGTTCCAAGGTCAACAAAGGACGATACAAGTAACCGGTTCTTCTCCTAGAAGGAGGTCTTGATGGGGCCGCCCAAGAGGGGGTCCTGAATCCAAGTTGATCTTCTCCGAAGAGGGGCCGTAGTCTCTCTCGAGGAGGAGATCGGTATGGATGAGCGAAGCTCTATCTCGAAGTATGAGCTAAACCAACGCTAACCCTAGCTAGGATGAATGGGGGGTTTATTTATAGTCTAAGTGCAAAAATGGGCGAAGTGAAGGGGTACATGGGCTCGGGCCCGAATCTGAACGCAGCCAGGTACCGGACATCTGCTGGGGGCCGGTCGTCCGGTGTCTCAGGAGCTGCCGGACGTCCCGTGTCCTCCGGTCGTCCGCTGGTTCTGCTCTGTGATGGGGATGCCGGACGTCTGGAGGCTCCGGACTTCCGCTGATGTTGGCTCGGATGCTGGGGCACCGGTCGTCCGGTGCAGAGCGGACGTTCGCTCATTCGCTTCGGGTGTAGGGGTACCGGTCGTCTGGTCTAGGCCGGACATCCGCTGGCTGGAGCTCCGCTGACGTTTCACGCGCCGGACGTCCGGTCCCAGCCGGTCGTCCGGTGGCTGGGAAATTTCCTGCAGCTCTTCTTCTTCTCCGTCTTCTCGTCCATCTTCCTCTTCTTCTTGTCCTTGATCCTTAAATTTTCCATTGTACCTGAGTATGCATAATGTATCCATATGAGGTAGTAGCCATGCTTCATATGCATCGGAGTAGAATTGTGAGAGGAGAGATGTCACCTCGGTTTCAAGGGCTCTTGCACGTGATCGAGTCTTGGGCCCGGTAGACACTTGGTGAGACGATGGTAGGTCCATGGGGATGACCTTGGGATGCTCCGCATCATCTCCCCTCCCTTGGGGAAGATCCGTCCTCGGATCAAAATCTTCATCACCATGGAAAGGAGAGAGATCTTTGACATTGAAGATGTCGCTCACGTTGTACTTGTCGCGTGGAAGTTCGATCTTGTAAGCATTGTTGTTGTAGCATGTAAGCACCTTGAAGGGTCCATCCGCTCGTGGACGAAGCTTGGATTTGTGTTCTTGTGGGAAGCGGTCCTTGCGAAGGTGTAGCCACACTTGATCACCAATGTTGAAGACCATAGGTTGCTTGTTGAAGTTGAGCTTGGTCGCAAGGCGTTGAACTTGGCGCTCGATGGTGTTTCTTGTATCTTTATGCATCTTCTTGAGATGTGTCACACGCGCACTTGCGTCGAAATTGATGCGCTCTTGGAGTGGTAGAGGAAGAATATCCAATGGTGACAAAGGGTTAAATCCGTAGACGACCTCGAAAGGGGACTTGCCGGTTGATGAGTGTCTTGCTCGGTTGTAGGCGAACTCGGCGATGGGTAGACATTCCTCCCACTCCTTGATGTTCTTCTTGATGAGTACTCGAAGTAGAGCAGAGAGTGTGCGGTTGGTCACCTCCGTTTGTCCATCGATTTGAGGATGGTATGCCGTGGAGAAGAGTAGCTTGATTCCGAGCTTTGCGCATAGAGTCTTCCAAAAGTAGCTAAGGAACTTGACGTTCCGGTCTGAGACGATAGTCTTTGGCACTCCATGAAGGCGCAAGATTTCCCTACAAAAAAAATTGCAATATGTGAAGCATCGTCTATCTTGTTGCAAGGAATGAAATGAGCCATTTTGGAGAAACAGTCCATGACAACAAAAACTGAATCCTTGCCATTTCGAGTTTTAGGTAAACCAAGCACAAAGTCCATGCTAATATCTTCCCATGGTTGGTATGGAATTGGTAGAGGGATATAGAGGCCATGAGATTGAGCTTTGGACTTAGCTTTGCGGCAGTTCGAACATCGGTTGGTGAATCGATTGACGTCCCGAAACATCTTTGGCCAAAAGTTGCTCTTCGAGAGCGTGGCGAACGTCTTATCGCTTCCAAAGTGTCCCATTAATCCTCCTCCATGCGATTCCTGCAAAAGCAATAAACGAAGGGACGACTTGGGGATGCAAAGTTTGTTAGCTCTCATAAGGTAGCCGTCTTTGATGTAATAGCGTTCCCACGATGTATGCGACAAACACTTGGCATAAGGAATGGGAAAAGTCTCATCATGCGCATACAATTCTTTGATATGCTCGAGGCCAATGACATCTAACTCAAGTTGCGTGACTAGCATGCATATACGGGAAAGCGCATCCGCCACAACATTTTCTTTACCCTTAATGTACTTGATGACATAAGGAAAAGACTCAATAAATTCACTCCATTTAGCATGACGCTTGTTCAACTTAGTTTGACCCTTAAGGTATTTAAGTGTTTCATGGTCGGTATGGATGATGAACTCATGTGGGCGGAGGTAATGTTCCCATTCATGTAAAACGCGGACTAAAGCATATAGCTCTTTGTCATAGATGGGATAGTTGAGTTGTGCTCCGAAAAGTTTCTCACTAAAGTAAGCTATGGGGCGCTTCTCTTGCGTTAACACACCTCCTATGCCGTTACCGCTAGCATCGCAATGAATTTCAAAAGGCTTTTCGAAGTTGGGTAAAGCAAGCACAGGAGCATGAGTAAGCAAATTCTTAAGCTCATTGAAAGCAATATCTTGAGATGGTCCCCAAACAAAAGGCGCGTTCTTCTTGCTCAAAGCATGCAAAGGTGATGCAATGGTGCTAAAATCCTTCACAAATCTACGGTAGAAACTGGCTAAACCAAGAAAACTACGCACTTGTTGCAAATTGGATGGTTGGGGCCATGTTTTAATAGCATTGATCTTAGATTCATCAACATGAACACCCTTAGAAGAGACCACAAAACTAAAGAAAACGAGCTTATCAACACCAAATAGGCATTTCTCCATATTAGCATAGAGACGCTCTTTTCTAAGAGTTTGCAAAATAGTGCGAACATGGGTGACATGTTCTTGGATAGATTTGCTAAACACAAGAATGTCATCGAAGTAAACCACAACAAATATACCAATGTAAGGGCGAAAGACATGATTCATAAGGCGCATAAAAGTGCCCGGTGCTTCCGAGAGACCCATAGGCATGACTAACCACTCATACAAACCAAACATGGTTTTGAAGGAAGTTTTCCATTCATCACCCTCTTGTATGCGGATTTGATAGTAACCACTCTTAAGATCAATTTTGGAAAATATAGTGGCACCGCTAAGTTCATCAAGCATATCATCAAAGCGTGGAATGGGGTACCTATATCTAACGGTGATAGCATTGATAGTTCTACAATCGGAGCACATGCGAAATCTACTGTCACGTTTTGCCACAAGAATGACCGGTACGGCACAAGGACTCAAACTTTCACGCACATGACCATGGTCTATGAGATGCTTTACTTGCCTTTGTATTTCTTTGGTTTCTTCGGGGTTGACGCGGTATGGAGCTTTGTTGGGAAGCGGCGCTCCGGGGCTGAGATCAATTCGGTGCTCAATGCCTCGTAGTGGTGGGAGACCCGGAGGTAGCTCATTAGGGAAAACATCTTGGAATTCCTGCAATAGAGAAGATAACACCAAAGGTAGATCGTGAGAGTTGTTAGTTTGTGTGACCACATCCTTGCACAATAGGACATAATGTAGGACACTTGATGGGTTCTCACACACTTCTCTCATCTCATGTTTGGTGGCAAAGAGAATGAAGTTTTTCTTGTCGTTCATCGTGGAGTCACTCAATCTGGGCTTGTGGTGCTCACTCTCTTTTTGGTGGATCGCTCTCTCACTATTTTCTCCATGATGGATGGCTTGCTTGTCGGCGAGCACTTGGCTTGGAGACATAGGACGTAGCACGAACTCTTTCCCTTTCATCTTGAAGCTATAGTGATTTGTACGCCCATTGTGAATGACACCTCGGTCAAATTGCCATGGCCGTCCAAGGAGGAGGTGGCAAACGGTCATCGGAAGGACATCACATTCCAATGTGTCTACATAGGCGCCGATCTTGAAAGAGACTTGTACTCTATGCTCGACTTGTATGGTGCCGGTGTCGCTTAGCCATTGAACCTTGTAGGGGTGAGGGTGCTTCATCTTGACCAATTGGAGCTTGGAGCATAGTTCTTCACTTGCTAAGTTGTGGCAACTCCCTCCATCGATGATGACCGTGACGGATCGTCCATTGATGCCGGGCTTTGTGTGGAATATGGTGCATCTTTGGTCTTCTTCTTGTTGATGTTGGAGAGTCAAGACTTTTGAGACAACAAGTGCGGGACTTGAGTCTTCATCACAAAAGACTTGTTCTTCTTCATTGTTCACTTGGCGGTGCATGGTCACTTGCTCAAGGGCTTCCATTTCTCCTTCGCTCATGGAATCATAAGTGCCATCATCGTTGAAGATCATTGTGCGTTTGTTGGTGCACTCGAAGGACTTGTGGCCTCGGCCGCCGCATGTGAGGCATTTGATAGAACTTGTTTTGATGGTCTCATCGGGTGGAGTAGATGATGATGGAGCTTTCTTGAAGTTGCTTGTAGTAGGAGGACGACTTGAGCTTGTCGAAGCTTTCTTGTAACTTGACTTGTCGCCATTGCTTATAGAAGGCTTGGTTGAGGTAGAAGGTGTTGGAGTCGTCGAAGCTAGATTGTTGGAGAGGCCATAGGACTTGGATGAGAACTTGTCATACTTGAAGTTGTCTTGTACTTGCCGTTCCACTTTGGTATCTTGATGCACTAGTTCGATGAGGTTCGAGTATGGTTGGAAGTCGGCGATCTTCTTGATAGGATGATTGAGTCCATTCAATAACCTTGCCATAGTTTGCTCATCATCTTCTTTGACATTGGCTCGTATCATGGCAATCTCCATTTCCTTGTAGTACTCTTCAACGCTCTTGATTCCTTGCTTGAGTTGTTGGAGTTTCTTGAAGAGTTCGCGGTTGTAGTAGGTAGGCACGAAGCGTGCTCTCATGACATCCTTCATTTGTGCCCAAGTAGTGACGGGTGGATCACCTCTTTCCTCGTGGCGCTCAATGACTTGTTCCCACCAAATGAGGACATAATCTTGGAACTCAAGGGATGCCATCGCGATCTTCTTATCTTCTTCATAATTGTGCAAATGGAAGATCTTATCAACTTTCAATGCCCATGAAAGGTATTCTTCGGGATCGTTGCTTCCACTGAACTTGGGCATGGTGAACTTGAGCTTGCCGTAGCATTTCTCTTCATTGTGTTGGGGTCGGGGATGATGACGCCCATGTTGTAGATGATTGTCCAACTCGTGGTACTCTTGACGCGGAGGGTTGTCAACCTCGTGTTGCTCTTGCCGCGGAGGATTCCCATTGTTTTCATGGTCTTGGTGAACTTGATGGTCTTGGCGAGCTTGAGGGGGAGCTTGTCTATCTTGACGAGGTGCTTGTCTATCTTGACGAGGAGCTTGTTGACGCACACGTCTTTGGTAAATTCTTTCTTAAGCTTCATCGCGAAGTGCTTCTCGATGTAGTCGAGCTTGTCGGCCTCGGTCAGCTACGGCACTACTTGATTCATGAAGGGCCCGTTGCGCTTCAAGTGCTTGAGCTTCACGTAGTTGTTGTTCTTGGCGTTCCGCCTCGGCGTCTTGTGCATCTTGATGTTGTCGTTCTCGCTCCTCTTGTTCGTGTTGACATTGGCGATGCCGTTCTCGGGCTAGCACAAAGGCTTGTCCGGCTTGACGTCGTCGATGTTCTTGCGAGTCGGTGTCTCGAAGTGGATTGAGGTTTGCTTGACGCTCGTT
The DNA here is from genome assembly GCF_002162155.2 of Triticum dicoccoides. NCBI lineage: Eukaryota > Viridiplantae > Streptophyta > Magnoliopsida > Poales > Poaceae > Triticum > Triticum dicoccoides. The sequence goes on along the minus strand of NC_041380.1, from coordinate 184,806,178 downwards.
GCGCGCGGCTCATCGAAGAGTGTTTGATGTCGGTGTACTTGAACCGGAGATGGTGTCGTTGGAGTGTCGACTTGAATGGCTCCTTCTTGAAGTGGAAGAAGAGCGGTTGAGCAACAAAGCGCGAATCTCGTACATCCTTGCGTCATTCTCTTGCTTGCGATCGTCGAGCTTGTTGTCAAAGTAGTCCCTTGTACGTTGCTCGGAAAGTCGCAAGTCGGTGGCAAGGTTGTCGATGCGTTCACTCACAGCTTGTTGCTCTTGATGCAAAGCACGTTTTGCACCAAAGAGGTGACTCTTGGTGACGAAGGAGTTCATGTCATCGTCTTGCTCCATGAAGAGTGGGTTGGTAGAAGTACTTGGCCTATCCATCATTCCAAGACAAGTGTGAGTGGAAGAAAGGGAAGAACCAATATCAAATGTACCTTGACCGATGTTGACAATGGATCAAAGATGACTCCAATGTGTAACAAGGAAATAGCACAATTGGTACCAATTCTTGTCGGTTCTCACACCTACACAAGTAAAAACTTCTGGTGGAGCTTGGTTAGGATGGTGGCACAATTTTTAATGTGAATGTAAGCAATAGTCAAGGATGTTGGAAAAGATTCGCAAGATGCAATATAACAAGTAGACCAAGCATATACGGTACACGGAAACACACACGCAAAAAGATAAGCAGGGTTGAGCAACCAAGGGTGACCCAAAATGTGGAATCCACAAAAATGCTCTTGTTGCACAACACTAGAGAGACGCTAGCACGATTGCACGATAGGCGGATACAAGAACTTGTGCACAACCTACTTAGCAAAAATTTAGGAGCGGATACCTACGAGGAACACGATGAACACTAGGGGGAAAACAAGGGGAAACACAAGAGAAACACTCAACCAACAAGAAATAGATCACACATGTGCTAGATCCCCGAAACACAAATAGATACATGATGATCCAAGGTCAACAAAGGACGATACAAGTAACCGGTTCTTCTCCTAGAAGGAGGTCTTGATGGGGCCGCCCAAGAGGGGGTCTTGAATCCAAGTTGATCTTCTCCGAAGAGGGGCCGCAGTCTCTCTCGAGGAGATCGGTATGGATGAGCGAAGCTCTATCTCGAAGTATGAGCTAAACCAACGCTAACCTTAGCTAGGATGAATGGGGGGTCTATTTATAGTCTAAGTGCAAAAAGGGGCGAAGTGAAGGGGTACATGGGCCTCGGGCCCGAATCTGGACACAGCCAGGTACCGGACGTCCACTGGGGGCCGGTCGTCCGGTGTCTCAGGAGCTACCGGACGTCCGGTGTCCTCCGGTCGTCCGCTGGTTCTGCTCTATGATGGGGGTGCCGGACGTCCGAAGGCTCCGGACTTCCGCTGATGTTGGCTCGGTTGCTAGGGCGCCGGTCGTCCGGTCTAGACCGGACGTCCGCTCGTTCGCTTCGGGTGCAGGGGCACCGATCGTCCGGTCTAGGCCGGACGTCCGCTGGCTGGAGCTCGGCTGACGCTTCAGGCGTCGGACGTCCGGTCCCGGCCGGTCGTCCGGTGGCTGGGAAATTTCCTGCAACTCTTCTTCTCCGTCTTGTCGTCCATCTTCCTCTTCTTCTTGTCCTTGCTCCTTAGATTCTCCATTGTAACTGAGTATGCATAATGTATCCATATGAGGTAGTAGCCATGCTTCATGTGCATCGGAGTAGAATTGTGAGAGGAGAGATGTCACCTCGGTTTCAAGGGCTCTTGCACGTGATCGAGTCATGGGCCCGATAGCCACTTGGTGAGATGATGGTAGGTCCATGGGGATGACCTTGGGATGCTCCGCATCATCTTCCATCTTCGGAGAAGGTTAATTTTGATGCTAAAAAATGTGCTGAATTGATTCTAAAAATGCATGAATTAACTAAGGAAAACATTGAGCGAATGAATGCTAAATATAAACTTGCTGGAGATAAGGGTAGAAAACATGTATTTACACCTGGATATCTTGTTTGGTTACATTTGCGTAAGGATAGATTTCCTAATTTGCGCAAATCAAAGCTAATGCCACGTGCTGATGGTCCTTTTAAGGTGTTAGAGAAAATAAATGATAATGCATATAAACTTGAGCTACCTGCAGATTTTGGGGTTAGTCCCACTTTAACATTGCAGATTTGAAGCCTTATTTGGGTGAGGACGATGAACTTTCGTCGAGGACGACTTCATTTCAAGAAGGGGAGGATGATGAGGACATCAATACCATTGTTACACCCACAGTTTATGCTGTTTTTAGAGTCCGTATGTGTGGGGAAACAAGAGTTAGGGTTGGTTTCGGACCCCTCCACCAAGGGCCACGAAATTCCCCCTCTCTCCTCCATATATACATCCCTTAGGGAATCATTTAGGCTTTGGGTTTTGTTTAGATTAAAAGTTCGCCATAGCTGCAACTTCGCGTACTTCGTTTGTGTTCAACGACCAGACCAAGGCGTCACAGAACCCCACCTTGATCCATAAAGCTTTCATCTTATATTCGCAATATCCAGATTGCAATCTCAGTTTCTTGCTTGTTCTTTGTTTGCTTGTAGGAAACATACCCTCGTGGTCAGGTTGATCGTGCTCCGGCGTGGTCAATAACCCTCGGAAGTTGGTTTAGCGATTGCTAAGGCGCGATGTCTCGCACGTTCGTAGTCGGATCGTCAAGGTTGACTCCCACAGAAAACGATAGCCACCATCTCATCAAAACATCGGGACACCTTTGCCTCTATCAGAGTGGTAGAAAGAGAAGAACGAGTACCAAATGTACCTTGACCGAAGTTGAAAGTGGATCGAGGATCACTCCGATGTAGGACAAGGAAATAGCACAATTGGTACGAGTTCTTGTCGGTTTCTCACACCTACACATGTAAAAGCTTTTGGTGGAGCTTGGTTAGGATGGTGGCACAAAATTTGATGTAATTGTAAGTGAGCTTCAATAATGTTGGAAAAGATTCGCAAGATGCAATGTAACAAGTAGACCAAGCATATAAGGTACACAGAAACACACACGCAAAAAGATAAGTGGGGTTGTGCAACCAAGGGTGAGCCAAAATGTGGAATCCACGAAAATGCACTTGTTGCACAACACTAGAGAGATGCTAGCACGATTGCACGATAGGCGGATACAAGAACTTGTGCACAACCTACTTAGCAAAAATGTAACGACTTCTATCCCAAATACTTTGTATGCAAGGTGTTGTTATGATATGATCCAAGATGATCGAGTATGACAATCATAATGTTGTATGATGCTATGCTTCTTGCTTAAAAGCTCTTTGCTTATCTTTCCTCTTTGCTTAAAAGCTTTTTTGGCTCTTTGATGTTTGAGCTCTTTTCTCATGCAATGCTTGACGAACCAACATAGCAAGTGAGTATGCAATGACAACTTTGTGACACAAGAGATGGTACAAAATATAGGCAACAATGATGTATGTATGCTATGGGAAGTATGATCACTAATGTGCACAAGTCTTGTTGCCGGCAATACTCAATGGCTAGTCTCGATGGGTAAGCAACAAAAAGGAGTAAGGCTATGATGGCTATCAATGTAATGGCAAGAGTGATATGTGCAATACCAAGATGAGGTTACCGGTCTTGCTTCCGGTATGGTGTCAAAATGGTGGCACGAATACCAAGTCGTAGTCGAGGTGGTCATTGTTGATGACGTGTCCGTGGTGAAAATGAGCAGCGGTGATGTCGATGTCGAACCGTACCTAGATAGCCGAAACACAAAAGGATACGGTACCGCAACTCAAATTCTGAAACCTCAAAGTAGCAATTGTGTCGGAGAGCGTCCAAAAATAGTTGGGTTATGCAGAAATGGTGGAGGTATGCGGAAGTATATATGGTATATGGTGAGCACCGAAACAAAATTTGGTGGAATTTGGGCGAAGATGTGGAAGTAGTGCAAACTTTCTGTCGAAGCCGGAAGTTCCGGGCAAGACGGAGGGTCCGGGGTCCGAAGGTTCCGGGGAAGGCCGGAAGGTCCGGGAGCCGGAATGTCCGGGCTGGACCGGATGTTCCGGTGGTCGGGATTCTGCCAAGAACAGAGACTTGGAGAACGTGGGTTTGGGCGCAAAACTTGGGGAAAAAGCCCAAATTCGAAGGGGAGAAAGAAGAAATTGGAGGAAAAGAAGGGTGGGGAGGCTAGATCTACGAGCCACACACAAAATTCACGTATCAAAACCAACAAAATCTCAACACACGAACAAATCACAAAAAAAATTGGGGCTATTTTTGGTGGGGATTTTCGGATTAGGATGAAAAACAAAAAAATTAGGCTAGAAACACAACGGGGAGGCTCCGAAATCGTGATCAACCTTGCTGTAGATACCAAGATGATGTAGGGTAGAACCCTAATCGCTCGATCTTTCACGAAAGTAGCAGATCCCGTGAAGAACACGAAGAACACGAGGAGGAAAACGAGGGAAATCACGAGGGAAAACACGAGAGAATCACTCAACCAACAAGAAATAGTCACACATGTGCTAGATCCTCGAAACACAAAGAGATACACGATCCAAATCCAACAAAGGACAATACATAGGGTAACTGGTTCTTCTCCATGAGGAGGTCTTGAATCCACAAGGGGATCTTCTCGTAAAGGGGTCTTGAATCCAAGGTGGATCTTCTCCGAAGAGGGGCCACGGTCTCTCTCAAGGAGTAGATCCGATATGGATGAGCGAAGCTCTATCTCTCAAATGAGCTATCGCAACGCCAACCCTAGAAAGTTGTACGGGATAGAGTATATATAGTCTAGGTGACGAAAGGGTACACGGGCCTCGGCCCAGGTGGCTGCGCGCAGGCAGGGCCGGAAGTTCCGGGCGCCGGAGGTTCCGGGGAGGGTCCGGCCTAACCAGAGAGTTGGCGCGGAGGAGATGTGCTAGCATCCGGGGGCCGGAAGGTCCGAGCCGGCCGGAGGTTCCTGGCGCCGGAAGGTCCGGGACGGGGTTCGGGCTAACCCGAGAGTTGGCATGCCTGGGCTGGTCGAAGTCATTGGCGGCCGGATGTTCCGGGCTCTGGCCGGAAGTTCCGGGCTGTCTAGAGTGTTGACGCATGTCTCTTCATCTACAGTCCTCAGCTTCGAGTCTTGAGCATTGTACCTGATGACACATAGTATCTCGGACTTAGGCAGTAGCCATGTCTCAATTGAAGAGGGAGAAAACTCATGTAGGAGTGATGTCACCTCGGATTGAATAGCACGTGTCCTAGCCCTTGTCATTGGTCCACTTGGAGCTTGGATAGTTGAGGTGGCGTCCATGGGGATGGTCGTGGGATGGTCCGCATCAGGATCCGGGCTAACCCGAGAGTTGGCACGCCTGGGCTGGTCGAAGTCATCGGCGGCCGGATGCTCCGGGTCGGCCGGAAGGTTCGGGAGCTGGAAGTTCCGGGCTCTGGCCGGAAGTTCCGGGTTGTCCAGAGTGTTGACGCCTGTCTCTTCTTCTACAGTCCTCAGCTCCGAGTCTTGAGCGTTGTACCTAATGACACATAGTATCTCAGAGTTAGGCAGTAGCCATGTCTCACTTGAAGAGGGGGAAAACTCAAGTAGGATTGATGTCACCTCGGATTGAATAGCACGTGCCCTAGCCATTGTCATTGGTCCACTTGGAGCTTGGATAGTTGAGGTGGCGTCCATGTGGATGGTCGTGGGATGCTCCGCATCAGTGATGTTGGAGAGTCAAGACTTTGGAGACAACAAGTGCGGGGCTTGAGTCTTCATCACAAAAGACTTGTTCTTCTTCATTGTTCACTTGGCGGTGCATGGCAACTTGCTCAAGGGCTTCCATTTCTCCTTCGCTCATGGAATCATAAGTGCCATCGTCGTTGGAGATCATGGTGCGCTAGTTGGTGTACTCATAGGACTTGTGGCCTCGGCCTCCGCAAGTGAAACACTTGAGGGAGCTCATCTTGACGGTCTCATCGGTAGGGGTTGATGATGATGAAGCTCTCGTCTTGAAGTAGCTTGTAGTAGGCGAAGCTTTCTTGGAAGTCGACTTGTCGATGTTGGAAGTAGACGGTCTTGTAGTCACTGTTGGAGTCGTTGAAGCTTGGTTATTGGAGAAACCGTAGGACTTGGATGAGAACTTGGCATACTTGAAATCATCTTGCACTTGGCGTTCCGCTTTGGTAGCTTGGTGCACGAGCTCGATGAGATTTCAGTATGGCTGGAAGTCGGCGATCTTCTTGATAGGATGATTGAGTCCATTCAAGAAACGTGCCATAGTTTGCTCATCACCTTCCGTCACATTGGCCCTTATCATTGCAATCTCCATCTCTTTGTCGTATTCTTCAACGCTCTTGGTTCCTTGCTTGAGTTGTTGGAGTTTCTTGAAGAGGTCGCGGTTATAGAAGGTAAGCACGAAGCGTGCTCTCATGACATCCTTCCTTTGTGCCCAAGTAGTGATGGGTGGATCTCCTCTTGCCTTGCGGCGCTCAATGACTTGTTCCCACCAAATGAGGACGTATTCTTGGAACTCAAGGATGCCATCGCGATCTTCTTCTCTTCTTCATAATTGTGCAAACAGAAGGTCTTGTCAACTTTCAATGCCCATGAAAGGTATTCTTCAGGATCGTTTCTTCCGTTGAACTTGGGCATGGTGAACTTGATCTGGCCGTAGCGTTGCTCTTCATTGTGTTGGGCTCGGGGATGATGACGCCCATGTTGAAGATGATTGTCCAACTCGTGGTGCTCTTGATGCGGAGGGTAGTCAACCTCGTGTTGATCTTGTCGTGGAGGATTCCCATTGTTTTCATGCTCTTGCTGAACTTGATGGTCTTGGCGAGCTTGTGGAGGAACGTGTCGAGCTCGAGGGGGCACTAGATGGTGCCTGCGAGCTTGAAATCGCCGCTCGTGAATTTCTTCACGAAGTGCTTCCTCTTCTTCACGGGCTTGTCGGCCTCGGTCGGAAACGGCTCGACTCGCATCGCGTAGTGCTTGTTGCGCCTCAAGTGCTTGAGCGTCACTGAGTTGTTGTGCTTGACGTTGAGCCTCGGCATCGTGTGCATTTTGGTGTAGACGCGCGCGTTCTTCCTCTTCATGTTGGCATTGTTGTTGTCGTTCGCGAGCCAGCGCAAAGGCTTCTTTGGCTTGACGTTGTCGGCGCTCTTGAGAGTCGGTATCCCGAAGCGGATTGAGGTTTGCTTGACAGTCGGTGCACGCGGCTTGACGAAGAGTGTTCGATGTCGGTGTACTTGAGTCGGAATGGCGACTTGAATGGCTCCTTGAAGTGGAAGAAGAGTGGTTGAGCAATAAAGCGTGAATCTCGTCCATCCTTGCGTCATTCTCTTGCTTGTGATCGTCGAGCTTGTGGTCAAAGTAGTCCCTTGTACGTTGCTCGTAAAGTTGCAAGTCAGTGGCAAGGTTGTCGATGCGTTCACTCATAGGTTGTTGCTCTTGATGCAAAGAACGTTGTGCACCAAAGAGGTGACTCTTGGTGACAAAAGAGTTCATGTCGTCGTCTTGCTCCATGAGGAGTGGGTTGGTAGAAGTAATTGGCCTATCCATCATACCAAGACAAATGTGAGTGGTAGAAAGAGAGGAACGAGTACCAAATGTACCTTGACCGAAGTTGAAAGTGGATCGAGGATCACTCCAGTGTAGGACAAGGAAATAGCACAATTGGTACGAGTTCTTGTTGGTTTCTCACACCTAAACACGTAAAAGCTTTTGGTGGAACTTGGTTAGGATGGTGGCACAAAATTTGATGCAATTTTAAGTGAGCTTCAATAATGTTGGATAAGATCCGCAAGATGCAGTGTAACAAGGAGACCAAGCATATAAGGTACACGGAAACACACACGCAAAAAGATAAGTGGGGTTGTGCAACCAAGGGTGAGCCAAAATGTGGAATCCAAAAAAATGCTCTTGTTGCACAACACGAGAGAGACGCTAGCACGATTGCACGATAGGCGGATACAAGAACTTGTGCACAACCTACTTAGCAAAAATGCAACGACTTCTATCCCAAATATTTGAATGCAAGGTGTTGCTATGATATGATCCAAGATGATCGAGTATGACAATCTTAATGTTGTATGATGCTATGGTTCTTGCTTAAAAGCTCTTTTCTTATCTTTCCTCTTTGCTTAAAAGCTTGGTTGGCTCTTTGATGTTTGAGCTCTTTTCTCATGCAATGCTTGACGAACCAAGATAGCAAGTGATTATGCGATGACAACTTTGTGACACAAGAGATGATACCTATATAGGCAACAATGATGTATGTATGTTATGGGAAGTATGATCGTTAATGTGCACAAGTCTCGTTGCCGGCAATACTCAATGGCTAGTCTCGATGGGTAAGCAACACAAAGGAGTAAGGCTATGATGGCTATCAATGTAGTGGTAAGAGTGATATGTCCAATACCAAGATGAGGTTACCGGTCTTGCTTCCGGTATGGTGTCAAAATGGTGGCACGAATACAAAGTCATAGTCGAGGTGGTCGTTCTTGATGATGCGTCCGTGGCGGAGATGAGCAGCGGTGATGTCAATGTCGAACCGTACCTAGATAGCCGAAACACAAAAGGATACGGTACCACAACTCAAATTCTCAAACTTCAGAGTAGCAATTGTGTCGGAGAGCGAAACGGTCTAAAAATAGTTGGGTTATGCGGAAGTGGAGGAGGTATGAGGAAGTATATATGGTATAAGGTGAACACCGGAACAAAATTTGGTGGAATTTGGGCGGAGTTGTGGAAGTAGTGCGAACTTTCTGTCGAAGCCAGAAGTTTTGGGCAAGACGGAGGGTCCGGGGTCCAAAGGTTCCGGGGAATGCCGGAAGGTCCGGGGGCCGGAATGTCCGGGCTGGACCGGAAGTTACACATGTGCTAGATCCTCCAATACAGAGACTTTGGGATCATGGACTTGGGCGGAAAAACTTGGGGAAAAAGCCCAAATCCGAAGGGGAAAAAGAAGAAATTGGAGGAAAAGAAGGGTGGGGAGGCTAGATCTACGAGCCACACACAAAATTATCGGATCAAAACCAACAAAATCTCAACACACGAACAAATCACAAAAAAAATTGGGGCTATTTTTGGTGGGGATTTTCGGATTAGGACGAAAAACAACAAAATTAGGCTAGAAACACAACGGGGAGGCTCCGAAATCGTGATCAACCTTGCTCCGATACCAAGATGATGTAGGGTAGAACCCTAATCGCCCGATCTTTCATGAAAAGAGCGAATCCCGCGAAGAACACGAGGAACACGAGGGGGAAACGAGGGAAACACAACGGGAAACACAAGAAAATCACTCAACCAACAAGAACAAGTTACACATGCGCTAGATCCTCGAATACATAGAACGATACACGAATCCATGGACAACTAAGAATGGTACAAAAGGGTAGCCGGTTCTTCTCCCTGAGGAGGTCTGTCTCCACGAGGGGATCTTCTTTGCGAGGAGGTCTTGAATCTGAAGGGATCTTCTCCAAAGAGGCCGCTGTCTCTCACGAGGAGTAGATCTGGTGTGGATGAGCGAAGCTCTATCTCTAAGTATGAGCTAAACCAACGCTAACCCTAGAAAGTTGTACGGGATAGAGTATATATAGTCTAGGTGACGAAAGGGTACACGGGCCTCGGCCCAAGTGGCTGCGCGCAGGCAGGGCCGGAAGTTCCGGGCGCCGGAGGTTCCGGGGAGGGTCCGGCCTAACCAGAGAGTTGGCGCGGAGGAGATGTGCTGGCATCCGGGGGCCGGAAGGTCCGGGCCTGCCGGAGGTTTCGGGCGCCGGAAGGTCCGGGATGGGGTCCGGGCTAACCCGAGAGTTGGCACGCCTGGGCTGGTCGAAGTCATCGGCGGCCGGAAGCTCCGGGTCGGCCGAAAGGTCCGAGGGCCAGAAGTTCCAGGCTGTCCAGAGTGTTGATGCCTGTCTCTTCTTCTACAGTCCTCGGCTCCGAGTCTTGAGCGTTGTACCTGATGACACATAGTATCTCGGACTTAGGCAGTAGCCATGTCTCACTTGAAGAGGGAGAAAACTCAAGTAGGAGTTATGTCACCTCAGATTGAATAGCACGTGCCCTAGCCCTTGTCATTGGTCCACTTGGAGCTTGGATAGTTGAGGTTGCGTCCATGGGGATGGTCATGGGATGCTCCGCATCATAAGGTCTCATGAGCGGTCTCGTAGCTTGACTTGGATTATGAGTCTAATATGCGCGCCGTCTTCATGTTGCTGAAGAGGTTCGTGCTCATCGCCGTGGTCGAAGGGGATGGCCCTAGGTCGACCTTCTTGTCGCCGTCTTGTTGTAGGAGGTCCATATGATGTGGCACCTCATAGCTCGTCTCCATGACCGAAGGGAAATTCCCATGCTCGGCCATCTTCCTTGAGGGGCTTCCGAAGATGGAAGTGTCACCCTCACTTGTAGGTGGTCGCCTTGGACTTCATGAAGTCAATGTAGGCGTACTCGTGGGAAGTAGGAGAAGATGCCGTACGTCCAAAGGCGAAGATGCCTTGATAGCACTTGGCGAAGATGCCGAAGTGGTTGTTGTAGCCGTAGCGTGCTCTTGGTGGTGCTTGTCTCGCGGTCTTCTCTTGTGGTCATGAAGTTTGGACTTGGCGTGAAGTAGGGCTTGTTGGGAATTGTAGGTAGGCGCATCTCGAGCATCTTCATGTTGATGGATACGTTGTCGCACTTGACCTCGTAGTAGATGCCGTTCGTCATCATCGTGCACATGTTGCTTGGAGATGACATGCCCTTCATGACGAGATGGATCACGAATGTGATGGTGGTCGCCATGGAGTTGTGGACGTGGACGACTTGCGCTTGTGTCGCTTGGGGTGCTCCGAAGAGGATCGATGTGCTTGTCACCGCCTTGAAGATGACGAAGGAGAAGTAGACTTGATCAAGGCCCGAATCTCCTCCATCCTTGCATCTTGCTCCTCCTTTTGTGCGGAAAGCTTATTGTCGATGTAGTCCCTTTTCCTCGCTTCGGAGTGGCGAATGTCAATGGAGTGGTTCTCGATGTACTCTCGCGATCTTGATTGTGTGCCTTTCATTTGTCATTGTAGATCAAAGATTGACGCTTTGGTGATGTAGTTGTTCACGCCGTCGTTGTTGTTGAAGACCGGAGATGAAATGCCTTGCGTATCCATCACTCCAAGAGGAAAGTGTGAGTGGTAGAAAGAGAAGAACGAATACCAAATGTACCTTGACCGAAGTTGAAAGTGGATCAATGATCACTCCAATGTGGACAAGGAAATAGCACAATTGGTACCAATTCTTGTCGGTTTCTCACACCTACATAAATAAGGCTTATGGTGGAGCTTGGTGAGGATACTGGCACAAAAAAATTTATGCAAAATGTTAGCAAGAGTCAATAATGTTGAAAGAGATTCAAAAATTCGCAATTGAAACAAGTAGACCAATAGCAATGTGTGGCACACGGAAACACACTGATAGAGGCAAAGGTGTCCTGATGTTTCGATGAGATGGTGGCTATCGTTTCTGTGGGAGTCAACCTTGACGATCCGACTACGAACATGCAAGACGTCGCGCCTTAGCAATCGCTAAACCAACTTCCGAGGGGTTATTGACCACGCCAGAGCACGATCAACCTGACCACGAGGGTCTGTTTCCTGCAAGCAAATGAAGAACAAGCAAGAAACTGAGATTGCAATCTGGATATTGCGAATATAGGATGAAAGCTTTATTGATCAAGGTGGGGTTCTGTGACGTATTCGTCTAGTCGTTGGACACAAACAAAGTACGAGAAGTTGCAGCTATGGTGAACTTTTAATCTAAACAAAACCCGAAGTCTAAACGACGCCCTAAGGGTTGTATATATGGAGGAAGAGGGGGGGGGATTTCGTGGCCCTTGAGGGTGGGGTCCGAAACCAACCCTAACTCATGTTTCCCCACACATACGGACTCTAAAAATAGCCTATACTCAAGTATTTCAAAATTACATGGGCCTGGCCCAATAATAAGGTGACGCAACACCTAGAATAGCCTATGGACGAATATTATGAAGTGGCATCTTGTATATTTCGTCCAAGGCTTCATGCACTCCTTATGGTGGCTTCAAAGTCCTGAAATCATCACTTGTAACTCCGTTCTTGATCCCCTTGCGCATGCCATCAACTCCATGTGTGTTCTTGCTCCAATGTTCATCCTTCTCCAAGCTAGGCCCTTCATTTGTAAGCAAAACAAATGTATCCAATTTAGGCAGCATCATATTCTCATGAACATTAGAATCATTACCAAGAAACGAAAGTACCTGGTAATTTAATTGGCATGCGCGAGCTCTAGTAATTGGTCCAGTATATGTAATAGTAGGGGATGTGGATGTAACAATGGTATTGATGTCCTCATCATCCTCCCCTTCTTGAAATGAAGTCGTCCTCGACGGAAGCTCATCTTCCTCACCCAAATAAGGCTTCAAATCTGCAATGTTAAAAGTGGGACTAACCCTAAAATCTGCAGGTAGCTCAAGTTTATATGCATTATCATTTATTTTCTCTAACACCTTAAAAGTACCATCAGCACGTGGTATTAGCTTTGATTTGCGCAAATTAGGAAATCTATCCTGACGCAAATGTAACCAAACAAGATCTCCAGGTGCAAACACAACATGTTTTCTACCCTTATCTCCAGCAAGTTTATATTTAGCATTCATACGCTCAATGTTTTCCTTAGTTAACTCATGCATTTTTAAAATCAATTCAGAACATTCTTTAGCATCAAAATTAACCTTCTCCGAAGATGGAAGAGGCAACAAATCAATAGGTGCATGAGGTAGGAAACCATACACAATTTCAAAAGGGCACATCTTAGTAGTAGAATGCAATGAACGATTATAAGCAAATTCAATATGAGGCAAGCATTCTTCCCACATTTTCTTATTATTCTTCAAAACAGCCCTAAGCAGAGTAGACAATGTTCTATTGACTACTTCAGTTTTCCATCAGTTTGGGGGTGACAAGTAGTACTAAAAAGCAGTTTAGTCCCCAACTTAGCCCATAAACATCTCCAAAAGTGGCTAAGAAATTTAGTATCACGATCTGAAACAATAGTATTTGGCACACCATGCAAGCGAATAATTTCACGAAAGAACAAATCAGCAACATTAACAACATCATCGCTTTTATGACATGGTATAAAGTGTGCCATTTTCGAGAAACTATCCACGACAACAAATATGCTGTCCCTCCCCTTCTTTGTTCAAGGTAAACCTAAAACAAAGTCCATAGATATATCCTCCCAAGGAATACTAGGTACAGGCAAAGGCATATATAAACCATGAGGATTGAGTCGTGACTTAGCTTTTTGACATGTAGTGCAGCGAGCAACAAAACGCTCAACATCCCGTCTCATCTTTGGCCAACAGAAATGTGTAGCAAGTACGTCCTCCGTCTTCTTCACGCCAAAGTGTCCCATTATTCCTCCTCCATGCGCCTCCTGCAACCACAAAAGACGAATGGAGCTAGCTAGAATGCATAGCTTGTTAGAACGAAACACTAGTCCATTATTAACAACGAACTTGTTCCATGTTCTACCTTCTTTACAATTCTGCAATACATCTTCAAATTCAGCATCATGTACATATTGATCTTTGATGGTCTCCAAACCAAATATTTTAAAGTCAAGTTGTGAAAGCATAGTATAACGACGAGACAATGCATCAGCAATAACATTTTCTTTACCCTTCTTGTGTTTAATGACATAAGGGAAAGCCTCAATGAATTCAACCCATTTAGCATGTCTACGGTTCAGTTTTGCTTGACTTTTAATGTGTTTCAAAGATTCATGATCAGAATGTATAACAAATTCTTAGGGCCATAAATAATGTTGCCATGTTTCTAAAGTCTGAACAAGAGCATATAATTCTTTATCATAAGTAGAATAGTTCAGACTAGGCCCACTCAATTTTTCTGAAAAGTATGCAACAGGTTTGCCATCTTTTAATAACACACCTCCTAATCCAATTCCATTAGTGTCACATTCAAGCTCAAAAGTCTTATGAAAATCAGGAAGTTGGAGTAAAGGAGCATCTGTCAACTTATCTTTCAATACCGCGAAGGCTTCTTCCTATGAGGTACCCCAAACAAAAGGCACATCCTTCTTTGTAAGCTCGTTGAGAGGTGCAGCAATGGTGCTGAAATCTCTCACAAGATGCCTATAGAAACTAGCGAGGCCAAGGAAACTCCTCACTTGTGTGACCATTTTGTGCTGCGGCCAACTCTCAATAGCTTCAATCTTGGCTTTATCAACTTCAATTCCCTATGGAGTAACAACATAGCCAAGAAAAGATACTCGATCGGTGCAAAAGGTGCACTTCCCAAGGTTACCAAACAAACATGCATCACGTAGAGTGATAAAAACAGCACGTAAATGTTCCAAATGTTCTTCCAAAGATTTGCCATAAATCAGTATATCATCAAAATAGACTACCACAAATCGTCCAATGAAAGCACGTAAAACTTCGTTCATTAGTCTCATAAAAGTACTAGGCGCATTAGTTAACCCAAAAGGCATGACTAACCACTCATATAAACCAAACTTAGTTTTAAATGCTGTTTTCCATTCATCTCCCAATTTCGTACGAATTTCATGGTATCCACTACGCAAATCAACTTTGGAGAATATTGTAGAGCCACTAAATTCATCAAGCATATCATCAAGCCTAGGAATAGGATGACGATAACGAATAGTAATATTATTAATGACTCTACAATCAACACACATACGTGACGTACCATCCTTTTTAGGCACTAGTATAATAGGAACAACAAAAGGACTAAGAGATTCACGTATATAACCTTTGTCGAGCAGCTCCTGTACTTGACACATAATCTCCTTCGTCTCCTCTGGATTGGTACGGTATGGTGCACGGTTGGGTAGCGAAGCACCGGGAAATTAAGTCAATTTGATGCTCAATCCCTCGAATAGGTGGTAATCCCGGTGGCACGTCTTGTGGAAAGACGTCAGCGAACTCCTGCAAAATGTTAGTGACAGCAGGGGGCAAAGAGGAAGGCACGTCCTCGAATGAAAATAATGCCTCTTTGCACACAAAAGCATAGCAAACAGATTTGCTAAAATCTAGCTCATCATTATCAGATTTGGTGGCAAGTAAACATGCACTTTTCAATTTAATTTCAGAAACAACAGTAGATGGTTTATTATTAGGCTTCATTTGGTGCTCAAATACTTTTGCCACAATCTGATTTTCACTCTTATTTGTCTCCTGTTTTGCTTTATTAGCTCTATTAATATCATCTTTCAAAATGGAATCAGGAGTCGTAGGAAGCAAAGTAATATTTTTATCGTTATGAAAAAGAGTATACTGATTGTTTCTACCATGGTGTACATAATTTTTATCAAATTGCCATGGTCTACCAAGTAATAAGGAACATGCTTGCATAGGTACCACATCACAATCAACATAATCAGCATATGTAGAGATACTAAAATGCATACGAACAGTATGTGTTACCTTAACCTTGCCGCTGTTGTTGAACCATTGGATGTAGTAAGGATGTGGATGTGGTCTTGTGGTGAGAGATAGCTTCTCCACCATCTCCATGCTAGCCAAGTTGTTGCAACTCCCTCCATCTATGATCACGCGAACAAAACATTCCTTCACAACTCCCTTGGTATGGAACAAATTATGCCTCTGATTTTGCTCAGCTTGTGTAACCTGCACACTCAAAACACGTTGAGCAACTAAACATTCATACCTGTCAGCATCTTCAGGAGCCATGTATTGCGTCTCATGATCAGAATCGTCTCCACCATGTTCGTCATGTGCAATAAGAGCCAAAGTCTCCTCATCATAGTCACTAGCGGACTCATACCCACCATCCTCAGTAACAATCATCACACGCTTAGATGGGCATTCTCTCGCATAATGACCTCCACCCTTGCAACGTCGACAAATAATATCATGTGTTTGCCCTGTTGATGCCATGGACGAAGAAGAGCTCTTTGCAGGCCCAGAAGGTGTGCTCTTGGCACATAGTGGTGATTGTGCCTGCTTTATTGTATCATGGTTGGGGGTGGCAGCCGACAGAGGTGCCGGTGTAGCTGAACGTGTGGAAGTAGATGTTGCACGTGGTGTCCAGGATGAAGGTCGACCTGCAGAAAAGTTAGTACGCACCAATGCCTGTCGATCCTGCACTTCACGTTCAGCTTTACAAGCAAGATGGAATAAACGAGTGATATTAGTATACTCCTTATACTCTAGAATGGTCTAAATCTCTCTATTTAATCCACCCATAGAACGTGCAAGCATAGCTTCATTCTCCTCAACAATACCACATCTAATCATGCCAGTTTGCAATTCCTGATAATATTCTTCTACAAAAAATTTTCATTGTCTTAATCGCTCCAATTTTTGAAGTAATTCACATTGATAATATGGTGGAACCCAACAAGTACGCATAGCAGTTTTCAAAGCAGCCCAAGTAGCCGGAATAGGATATAATCTACAATGCTCAGACCACCAAACACATGCAAAACTAGTGAATGCACAAACAGCAGCAGGAACACGTCTCTCCTCGGGATATTGTAAACATGTAAATCGTTGTTCAGTTTCTAACTCCCAAGTAAATATATATCATGAACATATCTACCCTCAAATGGTGGAATATTCAATTTTAGTTTAGGGAGATGGTCATGATCTCGTACCTGAGGGTGAGCCCTACCATTGCCATTATTTGCATGTGGATGACCTGGTGGTTGCTGTGCTCGTGGTGGCACGTAGTTCTGATTTTGATCAACCTCATCCTCCTAATCTCCCACATAATCATCCTCCTCCACATCAGCAGTTTGGCCCGGCTGAAGTGGGACACGGCTCGCTCGGTGGAGGGCTGTTTCCGGACGTGGAGGTAGTCGGTGTTGTTGGTGTTGTTGCAGAGGTGCGGCAGGAGCAGCTGGTGGTGGTGGTGGAAAACGCGAAAGCAATTCAGCAAACTTGTTATCGAGCTTTGGTTCAAACGTCTTCTCCATGGCCTCTTCAAATCTGTTTAGCACATCTTGCACCTGTCCACTCATCATTTGCTGAACCTTATCATGAAGATCCTTGTTCGTCAAGTTCTCCTAGTCAGTCTCGTCGGCTTGTGATCCTGGCATGGTTAGCAGCAATAGAAACACACAAGAATATGATCCTACAGACTACACACAAGAATATGGTGGTGGCGGGTGTCACAAATCCATCAAGCAAATCTCAAATTCTTACCAGTTCTTACCCAGCAGCAGGCGGTGATCAGCAACCTTTGTAGTCAAAACTCTCAAAAGCTTGGATAGAGCGATTGCCAGGGAGAGTCAAACGCACGACGTAGATGTATGTGGAGCTGGGAAGGCTTATAGTATGGTAGCAAAAAGGGTCAGCAATAATTAATTCAGAGATGCAAAGTTGAATAAACGCTCAACGACGGTACTGTGCTAGTCCTAGCCTAGACCGTGCTAGAGACGCGAGCCTAGAACACTAACAAAATGACGGCGCTGCACGTAAACAAAGGGAAAAGCACACTATGAAAAAAAATTCGCTCTTTTTTTTGCGCTCCTCTCTTCTTTTTGCGACAAATCACTATAATGGAGAGTGTCTCAAAACTCTTCCCTCGTCAAACTGATAGGATGGGCACAAAAAAAAAATTCGACTTTTTTTTCCGGAAATCAGGGCAGCGACGACGAAAAAGTGCGACAAAAAATCACTATGATGGCACGTGGCTCAAAAGACTCAGAAAATCCTAAAAATAGGATAGGGAAAAAATATTTTTGGTCGCCGAAATTTTGGCCTAAAAATTGCCCGGGGGTCTCCAGACTCGTTTTTTTTCCGAGACCTACGCAGGCAAGGAAACACGAATCGTAATTTAGATTGATCTCAAAAACAAACCTAATATGAGAAGAACTCGGATTGGTGGTGGATATATGGTTGTGGTATATGGCAGCGGTGGTGGTATATGGTAGCAGTGGTGGTATATGGATACAGATTGGTGGTGGTATACGGATACGGATTGGTGGTGGTATATGGATACGGATTCAGAGCAGTGGCGGATAAGCAATGGTGGTAGATGGCAAGGCGATGATGATGGTGTGGCGGCGGCGTGACAACTTATGACCAGAACTCGAAACTCTAAAAGACTAGACTCTAAGACCAGCAACTTGACACGACGATGCAACCGCAAATTCAAGAAAGCAAAAACCCTAAAAAGATTATGCAAAGGCTCACATTAGTTCGGATATGATGAACTAACCCTATTTTTTTGTGGCTTTTTCGTGGATTGTAGGTATGAAGAACAGACTCGATCTAATCTACGAAAAACTATAAAATCTCACAGAGCAACCTGGAAATCTGATACCACTTGATAGAGGCAAAGGTGTCCCGATGTTTCGATGAGATGGTGGCTATCTTTGCTGTGGGAGTCGACCTTGACGATCCGACTACGAACATGCAAGACGTCGCGCCTTAGCAATCGCTAAACCAACTTCCGAGGGGTTGTTGACCATGCCGGAGCACGATCAACCTGACCACGAGGGTCTGTTTCCTGCAAGCAAACGAAGAACAAGCAAGAAACTGAGATTGCAATCTGGATATTGCGAATATAGGATGAAAGCTTTATTGATCAAGGTGGCGTTCGGTGACGTCTTCGTCTGGTCGTTGGACACAAACGAAGTATGAGAAGTTGCAGCTATGGTGAACTTTTAATCTAAACAAAACCCAAAGTCTAAACGACGCCCTGAGGGCTGTATATATGGAGGAAGAGGGCGGGGAATTTCGTGGCCCTTGAGGGTGGGGTCCGAAACCAACCCTAACTCTTGTTTCCCCACACATACGGACTCTAAAAATAGCCTATACTTAAGTATTTCGAAATTACATGGGCCTGGCCCAATAATAAGGTGACACAGCACCTAGAATAGCCTATGGACGAATATTATGAAGTGGCATCTTGTATATTTCCTCCAAGGCTTCATGCACTCCTTATGGTGGCTTCAAAGTCCTGAAATCATCACTTGTAACTACGTTCTTGATCCCCTTGCGCATGCCATCAACTCCATGCATGTTCTTGCTCCAATGTCCATCCTTCTCCAAGCTAGGCCCTTCATTTGTAAGCAAAACAAATGTATCCAATTTAGGCAGCATCATATTCTCATGAACATTAGAATCATTACCAAGAAACGAAAGTACCTTGTAATTTAATTGGCGTGCACGAGCTCTAGTAATTGGTCCAGTATATGTAACCGTAGGGGATGTGGATGTAACAATGGTATTGATGTCCTCATCACACACACACGGATAGATAAATGGGGTCGTGCAACCAAGGATGAGCTCAAAATGTGGAATCCACGGAAAATGCTCTTGTTGCACAATTCTAGAGAGACGCTAGCACGATTGCTCAATAGGCGGATACGACACTTGTGCACAACCTATAGGAGACAAAAATGCAACGACTTCTATCCCAAGTATGCTATGTATATGATGTTCCGGTGGTATGATCCAAGATGACCGGATATGAAAATCTTATGCAACGTGGTATGATGCTATGGCACTTGCTTAAAAGCTTCTTGCTCTCTCCTTTTCTTTTCTTAAAAGCTTATTGTTTTTTTGTATGGCCACTTTTGCACAATGCACAAACCAAGATAGCTATTGTGTATATGCGGGAACAAACTTGAGGCACACGAGATGATATGATAACAAGATGATACCTATTGTATGGTATGTATGCAATGGAAGGCGTAGACCACTAATGTGCACAAGTAACGTTGCCGGCAATACTCAAATGGCTAGTCTTGATAGGCAAGTGACGCAAAATGGTCTAGGGGTTATCAATGCAATGGTAAGGGAATATACAATGGAGGGATACCACGATACCAAGATGATATGGAGGTTACCGTCCTTGTCGATGATGAGTGGTGGTGATCTTGATGGAGATATCAAGATGATGGAGACTCGTCCCTAAGTAGCCGAAACACCTTAGGAAACGGAAAAACCGCGAACACAAAATCTGAAATGTCAAAATGGTGGTAGTGGGATGCGGTGGTGGTGTTGCGGAAGCTCAATGGGATTGCGACAATGCAATGATGGGTTATGCGAGTAGGCAATGCGGAAGTGGAGGGTTATTGGGTTATGTGAGTCGGAGTTGGAAGCACGGTCCCTAAGTAGCCGAAACACCTTAGGAGACACAACTCACAACACAAACAAAATTGGGTTAAGTTGGGGTGGAAGAAGTGTATGGTTGGTAAGCCTATGTGGAAGTTATGGTGGTGGTGGTGGTTGATGAAGAAGCAACCGTCCCTAATTAGCCTAGACACCTTAGGAGACTCAAATCACTCCTCAAGCAACCACATATGCGACGGGGAACAAAATTGGTTAGGTTGCGGAAGTCTGCGGAGGTGTAGCGGATGATGTGGTGGAAACCCTAGGCAAAGATGCCAAAATGCCCAAAATTTGATGGTGTCAAAAGGTCATTAAACCAAGGTGAGGTCCTCGGGCACGTCGATAGCTTCAAAACGAGCCAAAGAACACTCAAATCGAAGTTCGGAGCGAAAAGTTGTGACCAAAACGGTGAAAGAGCCTGATGCTGAAATTTCGGGGAATGTTTCTGGTTAGGCCGGAAGTTCCGGGCCTAGGGCCGGAAGTTCCGGGCTCCGGAAGTTCCGGGGGTTGGCCGGAAGTTCCGGGCTCCGGAAGTTCCGGGGGGTGGCCGGAAGTTCCGGGGGTCGCGGAAAAAGTCTCGGGGAAGCCGGGGGATTTTGGGTAAACTCTCTGTTTAGCCCGGAAGTTCCGGGGCTGGGACGGAAGTTCCGGGGGACGGAAGTTCCGGGGGTCGTGGAATTTCTTCCGGGACGAACCCTAAATTCCAGATCTGAGAATGTGGGCGGAAAAACTCGATTTACAGGGTCAAAATTGGGAAGATTTCATGGATAGAAATGGGGGAAAAGATGGGGAATGCTAGATCCACTTGAGACACAACGAATCTATGGATCAAAATCAACAAAACATCATCAAAACCAACAAATCACAAAAATATTTGGGGCTATTTTTGGTGGGGACTATCGAATTTAGGACGAAATCAACAAAATTAGGCTAGCAAACAAAGAGGGGAGGCTCTAAATTCGTGATCAACGTGGCTCATGATACCAAGATCATGTAGCATAGAACCCTAGTGGCCCGATCTTTCACGAAAGGAGCGGATCCCGCGAAGAACGCGAAGAACACGAGGAGGGAAACGAGGGGAAAATCACGAGGGGAAGACAAGAGAACACTCAAACCAACAAGAATGATCACACATGCGCTAGATCCATGATAACAAAGGGAGATACAAGATCCAAAGTCAACAACGGACGATACAAGAGGTAGCCGGTTCTTCTCTGTGCGGAGGTCTTGAACCCACAAGGGGATCTTCTCCGCAAGGAGGTCTTGAATCCAAGGTGGATCTTCTCCGAAGAGGGGCCGCGGTCTCTCTCAAGGAGTAGATCCGATATGGATGAGCGTAGCTCTATCTCTCAAATGAGCTATCACAACGCTACCCTAGAAAGGAGGAGGTGGAGGAGTATATATAGTCTAGGTCCACGAAGGGGTAAGTGAGGGGCGAAAGGGTACATGGGCTTCAGCCCGAGTGTCTGCGTGCAGGCAGGGACGGAAGTTCCGGGGACGGCCGGAAGGTCCGGGCGCCGGAGGTTCCAGGCGAAGGTCCGGGTAGGGTCCGGGCTATCCAGAGAGTTGGCACACTCTCGGACGGCTTCGTTGCAGCAGGGCCGGAAGCTCCGGGATGGCCGGAGGTTCCGGTGGCCGGAAGTTCCGGGCAGCGGCCGAAAGTTCCGGGCTTTCCAGAAACTTGTCCAAGCTTCTTCTTCCTTCTCTTCCACGCTTCCAGGTGATCCTTGGCGCTTGCACTCCTCGTCATCCGTGAAGCTCCAACAATACCTATGCATCCACGATGGAGGGTCAAGTAGTATACCATCCTTGAAGTGGTCAAGTGAGCACGTGTAAAGGAGAGGATTCACCTTTATGTATGTGAAGTAGATGTCGCACGTGTCACTTGCCGAATGAACTCTTGACATGGTGATGTCCATAGGATGCTCCGCATCAAGAAAGATGAACCTTGGAACAAGTTCAAGCGTGGAGTTGATGGCATGCGCAAGGGCATCCAAAACGAAGTTACAAGTGATGATTTCAGGACTTTGAAGCCACCATCAGGAGTGCATGAAGCCTTGGACGAAATATACAAGATGCCACTTCATAAATTTCGTCCAGAGGCTATTTTAGGTGTTGCGTCACCTTATTATTGGGCCAGGCCCATGTATTTTCGAAATACTTAAGTATAGGCTATTTTTAGAGTCCGTATGTGTGGGGAAACAAGAGTTAGGGTTGGTTTTGGACCCCTCCTCCAAGGGCCACGAAATTCCCCCCCCCCTCTTCCTCCATATATACAGCCCTTAGGGCGTCGTTTAGACTTTGGGTTTTGTTTAGATTAAAAGTTCGCCATAGCTGCAACTTCGCGTACTTCGTTTGTGTCCAACGACCAGACCAAGACGTCATAGAACCCCACCTTGATCAATAAAGCTTTTATCTTATATTCGCAATATCCAGATTGCAATCTCAGTTTCTTGCTTGTTCTTCATTTGCTCGCAGGAAACAAACCCTCGTGGTCAGGTTGATCGTGCTCCGGCGTGGTCAATAACCCTCGGAAGTTGGTTTAGCTATTGCTAAGGCGCGACGTCTCTTACGTTCATAGTCGGATCATCAAGGTCGACTCCCACAGAAAACGATAGCCACCATCTCATCGAAACATCAGGACACCTTCGCATCTATCACATGTGCAAAGCATGAAGATGGTTGTCATCAACCACATGAAACGAGCAAGTTTGAGACATCGGAGATGCAACATAAGCAATCATAGTAATCAAGTTGTGCAAGCTAGTAGTGCGAAGATGCACCATACTAGAGGAAATCATGACAATCATGTCATGTGTGCAAATAATAGGCATAAACAATGCACATGACATATCGCAAGCACGAACACAAAGCAAGATCATAGTATCATTATAGGCATGGGGCGCAAAGCAAACATGGCAACAGCAAGGAATATCTCCACCAAGCTTGCAAATACACATACAAGTATGAAAATCAATCATCAGGTGTAATGCAAAGCATGGGTCACAAATGCATGGCAAAGGCATAGGAATAAGCATATCATGCAAAGTGAACATGGCAAGATGGGCATAGAATGATATATAATGGACAATAACCCATAGCCAAGTGAGGGTCATGTAGAGGAAATGTGCGAAGAGAAACAAATGCCAATAACCATAGGCTTGTCATCTATGTCATATATGCAAATTGGGTTAATTTTAATGGCATTTGCATAGTCTCACTACGAAGAGATTGCAAATATGACATATGATTGATCTCATGCATAGCATATGATAAGTCAAGCGGATTGGCAAACATTATGTGACCGAGAGAATTAGCACAAGAAATCCTATGTAACATGGCATCACAACTAATAGACTCCACATGGCAATCATCATACTCATCATAAATGAGTAAATCATCGCATGGGGAAGTCACACTAGCATGAAGCATGGAAATAGGTTAATCAACATCATGCAAGCAATCAATGTCAAGAATGTCCACTAGTGGGACTAGAGCATCACCGTCACATATGTTACCGTTTTCATTCCACTCAAGTGTTGTAGGTGAGGTGGGAAAGACCAAATGGTGGTAATCTTCATCTTGATGGAACCATGTGGGGGGTGCATCATATTCCACCATGGCCATCATCTTGTCCAAAGGGAGGACGAAGTCATCGCGAATCGGTGCGTCATCATAGATGGGACCTAGCACCAAATGAGAAGACACAATAGAGGTAGAGGTCAAGTCGTTAGTGTTGAAAGTTGCCTCACATGACCTATCAACTCTCTCACTCTCTCTATGTGGTGGTTCACTCACTCGCTCAAGGTAGGTGCACTCAATGTCACATATGGTGGAATCACTCATCTCACTCAAGTGGTGGGGGTTGTGGCTCTCTGGTGTAGGGTAGAGACCCTAATCGCCCGATCTTTCACGAAAGAAGCGGATCCCGGGGAAAACACGAAGAACACGGGGAAGAACGGAGGGAAAACACAAGAGGAAATCACTAAACCGACAGGAATAAGTCACACATGGGCTAGATCCTCGAGTACATAGGTAGAGATACACGAATCCATGGACAACTAAGTACAATACACGGTAACCGGTTCTTCTCCGTGAGGAAGTCTTGAATCCACAAGGGGATCTTCCCGTAAAGGGGCCTTGAATCCGCTTGGGGGATCTTCTCCGGTGGAGGCTCGAATCTCCGAGGAGAAGGTAACCAAGTGGATGAGCAAAGCACTCTCACATCTATGAGCTAAACATTTGCTAACCCTAGAAAGGAGGTGGGAGAGGTATATTTATAGTCTAAGTGCAAATGGGGGCGAAAGTAGGGGTACATGGGCCTCGGTACCGGACGTCCGCTGGTGGCCGGTCGTCCGGTGTCTCAAGAGCGGCCAGTCATCCGGTGTCCTCCGGACGTCCGCTAGTTCTGCTCTATGATGGGGGTGCCGGACGTCCGGAAACATCGGACTTCCGCTGATGTTGGTTCAGATGTAGGTGCGCTGGTCGTCCGGTCCGGACCGGACGTCCGGTCGTTTGCTTCAGGTGCCGGGGCACCGGTCGTCCGGTCTGGACCGGACGTCCGCTCGCTGGGGCTCGGCTGACGCTTCAGGCGCCGGATGTCCAGTCCCGGCCGGTCGTCCAGTGGCTGGGACTTTTCCTTCAACCTTCCTTCCTCTCCGTCTTCTCGTCCATCTTCCTCTTCTTCTTGTCCCTGCTCCTTAGCTTCTCCATGGTACCTGAGTATGCACAAAGTGTCCATATGAGGTAGTAGCCATGCTTCATGTGCATCAAAGTGGAATTGTGAGAGGAGAGATGTCACCTCGGTTTCAAGAGCTCTTGCACATGATCAAGTCATGGGTCCACTAGGCACTTGATGAGACGATGTTAGGTCCATGGGGATGACCTTGGGATGCTCCGCATCATCTCCCCTCCCATGGGGAAGATCCGACCTCGGATCGAAATCCTCATCACCATGGTATGGGGAGAGATCGTTGACGTTGAAGATGTCGCTCACGGAATACTTGTCACGTGGGATGTCGATCTTGTATGCGTTGTTGTTGTAGCGTGCAAGCACCTTGAAGGGTCCATCCGCTCGTGGTCGAAGCTCAGACTTGCGTTCTTGTGGAAAGCGGTCCTTGCGAAGGTGTAGCCACACGAGATCACCAATGTTGAGGACCATAGGTTGCTTGTTGAAGTTGAGCTTGGTCGCAAGGCATTGAACTTGGCGCTCGATGGTGTTTCTTGTATCTTCATGCACCTTCTTGAGATGTGTCACACGCGCACTTGCGTCCAAATTGATGCGCTCTAGGAGTGCTAGAGGAAGAATGATCAATGGTGACAATGGGTTGAATCCGTAAAAGACCTCGAAAGGAGACTTGCCAGTTGTTGAGTGTCTTGCTCGGTTGTAGGAGAACTCGGCGATAGGTAGGCACTCCTCCCACTCCTTGATGTTCTTCTTGATGAGTACTCGAAGTAGAGCAGAGAGTGTGCGGTTTGTCACCTCCGTTTGGCCGTCGGTTTGAGGACGATACGCCATGGAGAAGAGTAGCTTGATTCCGAGCTTGGCGCATAGGGTCTTCCAAAAGTAGCTAAGGAACTTGATGTCGCGGTCCGAGACAATTGTCTTTGGCACACCATGGAGACGCAATATTTCCCTACAAAAGAGATTAGCAAAATGTGAAGCATTGTCTATCTTGTGACAAGGAATAAAATGTGCCATTTTGGAGAAACGGTGCACAACGAAAAATATGGAGTCTTTCCCATTTGCGAGTCCTAGGCAAACCAAGTACGAAGTCCATGCTAATGTCTTCCCATGGTTGGTATGGAACCGATAGAGGCATATAGAGGCCATGAGATTGAGCTTTGGACTTAGCTTTGCGACATGTCGAACATCGGTTGGTGAAGCGATTGACGTCCCGAAACATCTTTGGCCAAAAGTAGCTCTTCGAGAGCGTGGCGAATGTCTTGTCGCGTCCGAAATGTCCCATTAAGCCTCCTCCATGTGATTCCTACAAAAGCAATAAATGAAGGGACGACTTGGCGATGCAAAGTTTGTTAGCTCTCATAAGATAGCCGTCTTTGATGTAATAGTGTTCCCAAGATGTATTCAACAAACACTTCACATAAGGAGTGTCAGAAGTTTCATCATGCTCATACAATTCTTTGATATGCTCGAAGCCAATAACATCTAACTCAAGTTGCTTGACAAGCATGCAAATGCGGGAAAGGGCATCCGCTACAATGTTTTCTTTATCCTTGATGTACTTGATGACATAGGGAAAAGACTCAATGAATTCACTCCATTTAGCATGATGCTTGTTCAACTTAGGTTGACCTTTAAGATACTTGAGAGTCTCATGATCGGTATGAATGGTAAACTCATGGGGACAAAGGTAATGTTCCCATTCATGTAAAATGCGGACTAAAGCATATAGCTCTTTGTCATAGATGGGATAGTTAAGTTGCGCTCTGGAAAGTTTCTCACTAAAGTAAGCTATGGGGCGCTACTCTTGCGTTAACACACCTCCTATGCCATTACCGCTAGCATCGCAATGAATCTCAAAAGGCTTGCCAAAGTTGGGTAAAGCAAGCACGGTAGCATGAGTAAGCAAATTCTTAAGCTCATTGAATGCGGTATCTTGGGATGGTCCCCAAACAAACGGCACATTCTTCTTGCTCAAAGCATGCAAAGGTGAATCAATGGTGCTAAGATCCTTCACAAAGCGACGATAGAAACCCGCAAGACCAAGGAAACTACACACTTGATGCAAGTTGGTTGGTTGCGGCTAAGTCTTAATAGCATTGATCTTGGACTCATCTACATGAACACCCTTAGAAGAGACAACAAAACCCAAGAAAACGATCTTATCAACACCAAAAAGGCATTTCTCCATATTAGCATAGAGACGCTCTTTCCTAAGAGTTTGCAAAACGGTGCGGACATGGGTGACATGCTCTTTGATAGATTTGCTAAACACAAGAATGTCATCGAAGTAAACCACAACAAATATACCAATGTAAGGGCAAAAGACATGATTCATAAGGCGCATAAAAGTGCCCGGTGCTTCCGAGAGACCCATAGGCATGACTAACCACTCATACAAAGCAAACTTGGTTTTGAAGGCGGTTTTCCATTCATCGCCCTGTTGTATACGGATTTCATAGTAACCACTCTTAAGATCAATTTTGGAAAATATAGTGGCACCACTAAGTTCATTAAGCATATCATCTAGGCGTGGAATGGGGTACCTATAGCAAACGGTGATAGCATTGATAGGTCTACAATCGGAGCACATGCGAAAACTAGCGTCACCTTTTGGCACAAGAATGACCGGTACGGCACAAGGGCTCAAACTTTCATGCACATGTCCATGGTCTATGAGATGCTTTACTTGCCTTCGAATATCTTTGGTTTCTTCGGGGTTGATGCGGTAGGGAGCTTTGTTCGGAAGCGGTGCTCCGGGGATGAGGTCGATGCGGTGCTCAATGCCTCATAGTGGAGGTAGTCCCGGAGGTAGCTCATCGGGAAAAACACCTTGAAATTCCTACAAAAGAGAAGACAACACTAGAGGAAGAGTGTGAGAAGTGTTAGTTTGTGGTGCATTGCCCTTGCACACGAGGACGTAGTGTAGGACACTAGATGGGTTCTCACATACTTCTCTCATCTCACGTTTGGTGGCAAATAGAACGAGGTTCTTGTTTTCGCTCATCGTGGAGGCACTCAATTTGGGCTTGTGGTGCTCACTCTCTTTTTTGTGGCTCACTCTCTCACCATTCTCTCCATGATGGGTGGCTTGCTTATCGGTGATCACTTGGCTTGGGGACATAGGTCGTAACACAAACTCCTTTCCTTGCATCTTGAAGCTATAGTGGTTTGTACGCCCATTATGGACGACTCCCCTATCGAATTGCCATGGCCGTCCAAGGAGAAGATGACAAACGGTCATTGGGATGACGTCGCACTCCAAGGTGTCTTCCTAGGCGCCGATCTTGAAGGAGACTTGCACTCGGTGCTCGACTTGGATGGTACCGGAGTCACTAAGCCATTGCACTTTGTATGGATATGGATGCTTCGTCTTGGGAAATTGGAGCTTAGAGCAAAGTTCTTCACTTGCGAAATTATGACAACTCCCTCCATCGATGATGACCTTGACAGATCGTCCATTGATGCCGGCCTTGGTGTGGAATATGTGGCATCGTTGGTCTTCTTCTTGGTGATGTTGGAGAGTCAAGACTTTGGAGACAACAAGTGCGGGACTTGAATCTTCATCACAAAAGACTTGTTCTTCTTCATTGTTCACTTGGAAGTGCATGGCGACTTGCTCAAGGGCTTCCATTTCTCCTTCGCTCATGGAATCATAAGTGCCATCGTCGTTGAAGATCATGGTGCGCTTGTTGGTGCACTCATAGGACTTGTGGCCTCGGCCGCCGCAAGTGAAACACTTGAAGGAGCTCGTCTTGACGGTCCCATTGGTAGGGTTTGATGATGATGAAGCTCTCGGCTTGAAGTTGTTCGTATTAGGATTGCTTGTAGTTGGCGAAGCTTTCTTGGAAGTCGACTTGTCGATGTTGGAAGTAGAGGGTCTTGTAGTCGGTGTTGGAGTCGTTAAAGCTTGGTTATTGGAGAAACCGTAGGACTTGGATGAGAACTTGGTATACTTGAAATCATCTTGCACTTGGCGTTCTGCTTTGGTAGCTTGGTGCACAAGCTCGATGAGATTTGAGTATGGTTGGAAGTCAGCGATCTTTTTGATAGGATGATTGAGTCCATTCAAGAAACGTGCCATTGTTTGCTCATCATTTTCCGTCAAATTGGCTCTTATCATTGCAACCTCTATCTCCTTGTAGTATTCTTCAACGCTCTTGGTTCCTTGCTTGAGTTGTTGGAGTTTCTTGACGAGGTCGCGGTTGTAGTAGTTAGGCACGAAGCGTGCTCTCATGACATCCTTCATTTGTGCCCAATTAGTGATGGGTTGTTCACCTCTTGCCTCGCGGCGCTCTATGATTTGTTCCCACCAAATGAGGACATAGTCTTGCAACTCAAGGGATGCCATCACGATCTTCTTATCTTCTTCATAATTGTGCAAACGGAAGATTTTGTCAACTTTCAATGCCCATGAAAGGTATTCTTCAGAATCGTTGATTTCGTTGAACTTGGGCATGGTGAACTTGAGCTTGCGGTAGCATTGCTCTTCAATGTGTTGGGGTCGGGGATGATGACGCCCATGTTGTAGATTATTGTTCAACTCGTGGTGCTCTTGACGCGGAGGGTTGTCAACCTCGTGTTGCTCTTGTCGCGGAGGATTCCCATTGTCTTCATGCTCTTGATGAACTTGATGGTCTTGGTGAGCTTGTGGAGGAGCACGTTGAGCACGAGGAGGAACTAGACGATGCAGGCGAGCTTGAAATCGTCGTTCATGAATTTCTTCGCGAAGTGCTTCCTCTTGTTCACGGGCTTGTCAGCCTCAGTCGGCAACGGCTCAACCCGAAACGCGTAGAGCTCGTTGTGCCTCGAGTGCTTGAGCGTCACAGAGTTGTTGTTCTTGACGTTGAGCCTCGGCATCTTGTGCATTTCGGTGTAGACGTGCGTGTTCTTCCTCTTCATGTTGGCGTTGTTGTTGCCGTTCTCGAGCTAGCGCAAAGGCTTCTTCGGCTTGACGTCGTCGATGTTCTTGCTAGTCGGTGTCTCGAAGTGGATTGAGGTTTTCTTGACGCTCGTTGAGCGCGGCACGTCGAAGAGTGTTTGAAGACGGGGTACTTGAGCCGGAGAGGGTAAAGTCAGAATGGTGACTTGAACGGCTCCTTCTTCAAGTGGAAGAAGAGCGGTTGAGCAACAAAGCACGAATCTCGTCCATCCTTGCATCATTCTCTTGCTTGTGATCGTCAAGCTTGTTGTCGAAGTAGTCCCTTGTACGTTGCTCGGAAAGTCGCAAGTCGGCGGCAAGGTTGTCGATGCGTTCACTCATAGCTTGTTGCTCTTGATGCAAAGCACGTTGTGCACCAAAGAGGTGACTCTTGGTGACGAAGGAGTTCATGTCGTCGTCTTGCTCCATGAACAGTGGGTTGGTAGAACTACTTGGCCTATCCATCATTCCAAGACAAATGTGAGTGGTAGAAAGAGAAGAACGAATACCAAATGTACCTTGACCGAAGTTGAAAGTGAATCGATGATCACTCCAATGTAGGACAAGTAAATAGCCAAATTGGTATGAATTCTCGTCGTTTTCTCACACCTACACAAGTAAAAGCTTATGGTGCAGCTTGGTTAGGATGGTGGCACAATTTTTAATGTGAATGTAAGCAAGATTCAATAATGTTGGGTAAGATTCGCAAGATGCAATGTAACAAGTAGACCAAACATATAAGGTACACGGAAACACACGCGCAAAAAGATAAGTGGGGTTGTGCAACCAAGGGTGAGCCAAAATGTGGAATCCACAAAAATGCTCTTGTTGCACAACACTAGAGAGACGCTAGCACGATTGCACGATAGGGAGATACAAGAACTTGTGCACAACCTACTTAGCAAAAATGCAACGACTTGTATCCCAAATATGTTCTATGGAAGGTGTTGCTATGATATGATCCAAGATGATCAAGTATGACAATCTGTTGTATGATGCTATGGTTCTTGCTTAAAAGCTCTTTGCTTATCTTTCCTCTTTTCTTAAAAGCTTGTTTGGCTCCTTGATGTTTGAGCTCTTTTCTCATGCACTGCTTGACGAACCAAGATAGCAAGTGAGTATGCGGTGAAAACTTTGTGACACAAGAAATGATACCAATATAGGCAACAATGATGTATGTATGCTATGGGAAGTATGATCACTAATGTGCACAAGTCTCGTTCCCGGCAATACTCAATGGCTAGTCTCGATGGGTAAGCAATACAAAGGAGTAAGGCTATGATGGCTATCCATGTAATGGCAAGAGTGATATGTCCAATACCAAGATGAGGTTATCGGTCTTGCTTCCGGTAAGGTGTCAAAATGGTGGCACGAATACCAAGTCGTAGTCGAGGTGGTCGTTGTTGATGACGCGTCCATGGCGAAAATGAGCGGCGGTGATGTCGATGTCGAACCGTACCTAGATAGCTGAAACACAAAAGGATATGGTACCGCAACTCAAATTCTCAAAACCAAGGGCGACCAAAAGCGTCGGAGTAGGTAGCGGGTAAGTGGCGGTGTGGGTTGGGATATTGGAAATGTTTGCGGAAGTCGGTGGTGGTGTAGCGGATGATGTGGTGGAAGCCTAAACAAAAATTTGTGCGAAATCAGTTTTTGGAGTAGCGGTCGTCCGGAAAAGGACGGATGTCCGGTCGTCGGACGTCCGGTAGGGTCGGAAATCCGCTAATTTCAGCTCGGTTTAGAGGTTCCGGTCGTCCGGTAAGGTCGGACGTCCGGTGGTTCCTGCGGCTCCGGACGTCCGGTAAGTTGCGGTCGTCCGGTGGGTCAGGGTGAAAATTGATATGCTTTCGTGGATTTTGGATGGATGTCGAGGTGGAGATGGTGGGGGAAAGGCTAGATCCACTTGCAACACAACAAATTCACGGATCAAAACCAACAAAACATCGTCAAAACTCACAAAACACAAGAAAAATATTTGGGGCTATTTTTGTGGGGATTTTCGGATTAGGACGAAAAACAACAAAATCAAGCTAGAAAACAAAGAGGGGGCTCCGAAATCGTGATCAACCTTGCTCTGATACCAAGATGGTGTAGGGTAGAGACCCTAATCGCCCGATCTTTCACGAAAGGAGCGGATCCCGGGGAAAACACGAAGAACACGGGGAAGAACGGAGGGAAAACACAAGAGGCAATCACTAAACCGACACGAATAAGTCACACATGGGCTAGATCCTCGAGTACATAGGTAGAGATACACGAATCCATGGACAACTAAGGACGATACACGGTAACCGGTTCTTCTCCGTGAGGAGGTCTTGAATCGACAAGGGGATTTTCCCGTAAAGGGGCCTTGAATCCGCTTGGGGGATCTTATCCGGTGGAGGCTCGAATCTCCGAGGAGAAGGTAACCAAGTGGATGAGCAAAGCTCTTTCACAACTATGAGCTAAACATTTGCTAACCCTATAAAGGAGGTGGGAGAGGTTTATTTATAGTCTAAGTGCAAACGGGGGCGAAAGTAGGGGTACATGGGCCTCGGGCCCGAATCTGGACGCAGCCAGATATCGGACGTCCGCTGGTGGCCAGTCGTCCAGTGTCTCAGGAGCGGCCGGTCGTCTGGTGTCCTCCGGATGTCCGCTGGTTCTGCTCTGTGATGGGGGCGCTGGACATCCGGAAACGTTGGACTTCCGCTGATGTTGGTTCGGATGCAGGTGCGCCGGTCGTCCGGTCCGGACCGGACGTCCGCTCGTTTGCTTCGGGTGTCGAGGCACCGGTCGTCCGGCCTGGACCGGACGTCCGCTCGCTGGGGCTCGGCTGACGCTTCAGGCGCCGGATGTCCGGTCCCGGCCGGTCGTCCGGTGGCTGGGACTTTTCCTTCAGCCTTCCTTCCTTTCCGTCTTCTCGTCCATCTTCCTCTTCTTCTTGTCCCTGCTCCTTAGCTTCTCCATGGTACCTGAGTATGCACAAAGTGTCCATATGAGGTAGTAGCCATGCTTCATGTGCATCGGAGTGGAATTGTGAGAGGAGAGATGTCACCTCGGTTTCAAGAGCTCTTGCACGTGATCGAGTCATGGGTCCACTAGGCACTTGATGAGATGATGGTAGGTCCATGGGGATGACCTTGGGATGCTCCGCATCACTCTCCTCACATGGGAATCGTGGCAAGACATCATATATCGGGCTAGTGGTGAAGTCCCGCTCACTCTCAATATGGTGGCACAAGTCACTCAAGTCATCATACATCACCGTGGTCGAAGGGAAAATCCCATGCTCAACCATCTCGTTGTTGTCGTCGTGGATGAAGGCCGAAGATGGCACATCATCACTCTCGCCTCATAAGATGGAAACATCATCCTTGCTCGCCACCTTGTCGCTCGCCTCCAAAGCTTGGTCCTTGAGGTTCTCCGTAGTCGTACTTGTTGCCGCACCATCTTGAAAAAGAGTCAAAGTAGACTCGGCATCATCAATGCCACAAAGAGGGATGGTGGTGAAGTTGAACTTGGGAGCATCGTCTTGTAGCTCGTCGGGCTTGGACATCTTTGTGGTACAATCCTCATGCTCTTCTTCCTTGAGCTTGGTCATTGAGAAGTGTGCTTGGGGTCGAGAAGCCTTGGCCTTCACAAGTTCTTGTTCCGCCTTGAGAGCACCAATGTAGTTGTCGTCGAGGGACTTTTAGTTCTCGAGGAATATCGTCTTGGAGATGTCGTTGTGCAATCCCATCATGAAGTGGAACTTCATCGAAATGGGGTCGTCCACGCCGGCTCGTCGCAAGGCTTTCTTCATCTCCTTGAAGTACTTGTCGATGGACTTGGATCCTTGGATGGTGTTCTCCAATAGGTGTTGAAGTTGTTCCGTGTAGGTTGGAGGCACGAACTCTCGCCGCAAAGCGCTCTTCGTCTTGGGCCTACTCAAGTCGTAGGTCTTCGAAGGTGCGTGAAGCCACCATGTGGACGCGTAGTCGTGGAAGTTCCTTGTGGCGAACTTCACTTGATCTTCGGGAGGAACTTGATGTAGCTTGAGGTAGTCGTCCATCAAACCCTCCCACTCGAGATACTCCTCGGGTTCTTGAGTCCCATAAAAAGGAATTGCATGGTCGATGTCGAGGTCATAGTAGCTCGTGGAATACGCGGACTTGAGCTTGGGGAGCTTCTCTTGAGGTGCTTGTGGGCGAAGATGCCGTATGTCCATAGGTGAAGATGCCTTGAAGTCGCTTGGCGAAGATGCCAAGGGCGATGGTGAAGTCGTTGAGCGATTGCTGGTGTTGAGCTCTTGACCTTCACGTTCAGGGTGGTGATGGTGTCGATGCCGATGTTACCTTGTCGGAGATGGTAGCTCGGAGGCATGTGCTCTTGAACGTCTTCCCGAAGATGAGGAAGACCGCTTATAGGACTTGATGAGGGCTTTGATGTCCTCCATTTGAGCTTGCATCTTGGTGTCAGTGGAGTTGTTCGCGGCATCGAACACGTCGTTCTTGTTGTAGACCTCATGAGGACATCAATACCATTCACAGCCCCTGCTGCTATACATACTAGACCAATTACTAGAGCTCGCGCATGTCAATTGAATTATCAGGTACTTTCGTTTCTTGGTAACGATTCTAATGTTCCAGAGTATATGATGTTGCCTAAATTGGATACATTTGTTTTGCTTACAAATGAAGGGCCTAGCTTGGACAAGAAAGATGAACTTTGGAGCAAGTTCAAGCATGGAGATGATGGCATGCGCAAGGGGAACAAGAACGGAGTTACAAGTGATGATTCCAGGACTTTGAAGCCACCATAATGAGTGCATGAAGCATGGGACGAAATATACAAGATGCCACTTCATAAATTTCGTCCAGAGGCTATTCTAGGTGCTGCGTCACCTTATTATTGGGCCAGGCCCATGTATTTTCGAAGTACTTAAGTATAGGCTGTTTTTAGAGTCCGTATGTGTGGGGAAACAAGAGTTAGGGTTGGTTTCGGACCCCTCCACCAAGGGGCCACGAAATTCCCCATGTCTCCTCCATATATACAGCCCTTAGGGCATCGTTTAGACTTTGGTTTTTGTTTAGATTAAAAGTTTGCCATAGCTGCAACTTCGCGTACTTCATTTGTGTCCAACGACCAGACCAAGACGTCACAAAACCCCCACCTTGATCAATAAAGCTTTCATCTTATATTCGCAATATCCAGATTGCAATCTCATTTTCTTGCTTGTTCTTCGTTTGCTCGCAGGAAACAGACCCTTGTGGTCAGGTTGATCGTGCTCCGGCGTGGTCAATAACCCCTCGGAAGTTGGTTTAGCGATTGCTAAGGCACGACGTCTCGCACGTTCGTAGTCGGATCGTCAAGGTCGACTCCCACAGAAATGATAGCCACCATCTAATCGAAACATCGGGACACCTTTGCCTCTATCAAGACCGAAGATGAAACTCCTTGCCTATCCATCACAAGAGCGAGCAAATATGAGTGGGAGAAAGAGAAGAACGAATACCAAATGTACCTTGACCGAAGTTGAAAGTGGATCATTGATCACTCCAATGTGGACAAGGAAATAGCACAATTGGTACCAATTCTTGGCGGTTTCTCACACCTACACAAATAAGGCTTATGGTGGAGCTCGGTGAGAATAGTGGCACAAAGATTTGATGCAAAATGTTATCAAGAGTCAATAATGTTGAAAGAGATTCACAAATTCGCAAGTGTAACAAGTAGACCAACAGCAATATGGGTGGCACACAGAAAC
The DNA here is from genome assembly GCF_002162155.2 of Triticum dicoccoides. Lineage (NCBI taxonomy): Eukaryota > Viridiplantae > Streptophyta > Magnoliopsida > Poales > Poaceae > Triticum > Triticum dicoccoides. Next base: position 184,770,765 of record NC_041380.1, on the reverse strand, counting down.
GCACACACGGATAGCTAAATGGGGTCGTGCAACCAAGGATGAGAACAAAATGTGGAATCCACGAAAAATGCTCGTGTCGCACAGCTCAAGAGAGACGCCAGCATGATTGCTCAATAGGTGGATACGACAGTTGTGCACAACCTATAAGATGCCAAATGTATGAACTTTCTATCCCAAGTATGCTATATATGTATGATGTTCCAGTGGTATGATCCAAGATGATCGGATATGACAATCTTATGCAGTTGGTATGATGCTATGGCGCTTGCTTACAAGCTTCTTTGCTTAAAAGCTTATTCTTTTTTTTGTATGGCCACTTTTGCACAATGCACAAACCAAGATAGCAATTGTGTATATGCGGGAACAAACTTGAGGCACACGAGATGGTATGATACCAATATGATATGGTATGTATGCAACGTATGGTGTAGATCACTAATGTGCACAAGTAACGTTGCCGGCAATACTCAAATGGCTAGTCTCGATAGGCAAGTAACGCAAAATGGGCTAGGGGTTAACTGATGTAGGGTAGAACCCTAATAGCCCAATCTTTCACGAAAGGAGCGGATCCTGCAAAGAACGCGAAGAACACGAGGAAGGAAACGAGGGAAAACACAAGGGGAAACACAAGAGGAACACTCAAACTAACAAGAACAAGTCACACATGTGCTAGATCCTCGGGTACATAGAACGATACACGAATCCACGGACAACTAAGGACGATACAAAGGGTAGCCGGTTCTTCTTCGTGAGGAGGTCTTGAATCCACGGGGGGATCTTCTCTGTGAGGAGGTCTTGAATCCGAGTGGATCTTCTCCGAAGAGGGGCCGTCGTCTCTCTCGTGGAGTAGATCCGGATGGATGAGCGAATCTCTATCTCTGAGTATGAGCTAAACCAATGCTAACCCTAGAAAGTTGTACGGGATAGAGTATATATTGGTGACGAAAGGGTACACGAGCCTCGGCCCAAGTGGCTGCGCTCAGGCAGGGCCGGAATTTCCGGGCACCGGAGGTTCCAGGGAGGGTCCGGCCTAACCAGAGAGTTGGCGCGAAGGAGATTTGCTGGCATCCGGGGGCCGGAAGGTCCGGGCCGGCCGGAGGCTCCGGGCGCCGGAAGGTCCGGGACGGGGTCCGGGCTAACCCGATAGTTGGCACGCCTGGGCTGGTCGAAGTCATCGGCGGCCGGAAGCTCCGGGTCGGCTAGAAGGTCCGGGGGCCGGAAGTTCCGGGCTCTAGCCGAAGTTCCGGGCTGTCTAGAGTGTTGACGCCTGTCTCTTCATCTACAGTCCTCGGCTCCATGTCTTGAGCGTTGTACCTGATGACAAATAGTATCTCGAATTTAGGCAGTAGCCATGTCTCACTTGAAGAGGGAGAAAACTCAAGTAGGAGTGATGTCACCTCGGATTGAATAGCACGTGCCCTAGCCCTTGTCATTGGTCCACTTGGAGCTTGGATAGTTGATGTGGCGTCCATGGGGATGGTCGTGGGATGCTCCGCATCATCTCCCCTCCCTTGGGGAAGATCCATCCTCGGATCGAGTTCTTCATCACCATGGAAGGGAGAGAGATCTTTGATGTTGAAGATGTCGCTCATGTTGTACTTGTCGCGCGGGAGGTTGATCTTGTAAGTGTTGTCGTTGAAGCGTGCGAGCACCTTGAAGGGTCCATCTGCTCGTGGTCGAAGCTTAGACTTGCGTTCTTGTGGAAAGCGCTCCTTGCAAAGGTGTAGCCACACGAGATCACCAATGTTGAAGACCTTAGGTTGACTGTTGACGTTGAGCTTGGTCGCAAGGCGTTGTACTTGGCGCTCGATGGTGTGTCTTGTATCTTCATGCACCTTCTTGAGATGGGTCATTCATGCACTTGCGTCGAAATTGATTCGCTCTTGGAGTGGAAGAGGTAGAATATCCAATGGTGACAAAGGATTGAATCCGTAGACGATCTCAAAAGGGGACTTGCCGGTTGTGGAGTGTCTTGCTCGGTTGTAGGCGAACTCAGCAATGGGTAGACACTCCTCCCACTCCTTGATGTTCTTCTTGATGAGTACTCGAAGTAGAGCGGAGAGTGTTCGGTTTGTCACCTCCGTTTGGCCGTCGGTTTGAGGATGGTACACCATGGAGAAGGGTAGCTTGATTCCGAGCTTGGCGCATAGGGTCTTCCAAAAGTAGCTAAGGAACTTGACGTCCCTGTCCGAGACAATTGTCTTTGGCACACCATGGAGACGCAATATTTCCCTACAAAAGAGATTAGCAACATGTGAAGCAAAGTCTATCTTGTGACAAGGAATAAAATGTGCCATTTTGGAGAAACGGTCCACAACAACAAATATGGAATCTTTCCCATTTCAAGTTCTAGGCAAACCAAGTACAAAGTCCATGCTAATTTCTTCCCAAGGTTGGTATGGAATCGGTAAAGGCATATAGAGACCATGAGATTGAGCTTTGGACTTAGCTTTGAGACATGTAGAACACCGGTTGGTGAAACGATTGACATCCCGAAACATCTTAGGCCAAAAGTAGCTTTTCGAGAGCGTGGCGAATGTCTTGTCGCGTCCGAAGTGTCCCATTAAGCCTCCTCCATGAGATTCCTGCAAACGCAACAAACGAAGAGAGGACTCGGGAATGCAAAGTTTTTTAGCTCTCATAAGGTAGCTATCTTTGATGTAATAGCGTTCCCAAGATGTATTCGACAAACACTTGGCATAAGGAATTGCAAAAGTTGTATCATGCTCATATAAGTCTTTGATATGCTCGAAGCCAATGACATCTAACTCAAGTTGTGTGACAAGCATGCAAATGCGGGAAAGAGCATCCGCTACTATGTTTTCTTTACCCTTGATGTACTTGATGACATAGGGAAAAGACTCAATAAATTCACTCCATTTAGCATGACGCTTGTTCAACTTAGTTTGTCCCTTAAGATACTTGAGAGTCTCATGATCGGTATGACTGATAAACTCATGGGGACAAAGGTAGTGTTCCCATTCATGCAAAACGCGGACTAAAGCATATAGCTCTTTGTCATAGATGGGATAATTGAGTTGCGCTCCGGAAAGTTTCTCACTAAAGTAAGCTATGGGGCGCTTCTCCTGCGTTAACACACCTCCTATGCCATTACTACTTGCATCGCAATGAATTTCAAAAGGCTTGTCGAAGTTGGGTAAAGCAAGCACGGGAGCATGAGTAAGAAAATTCTTAAGCTCATTGAATGCAGTATCTTGGGATGGTCCCCAAATAAACGGCGCATTCTTCTTGCTCAAAGCATGCAAAGGCGAAGCAATGGTGCTAAATTCCTTCACAAAGCGATGATAGAAACCCACAAGACCAAGAAAACTACTCACTTGATGCAAGTTGGTTGGTTGCGGCCAAGTCTTAATAGCATTGATCTTGGACTCATCTACATGAACACCCTTAGAAGAGACCACAAAACCCAAGAAAACGAGCTTATCAACACCATAAAGGCATTTCTCCATATTAGCATAGAGACGCTCTTTCCTAATAGTTTGCAAAACGGTGCGGACATGGTTGACATGCTCTTGGATAGATTTGCTAAACACAAGAATGTCATCGAAATAAACCACAACAAATATACCAATGTAAGGGCGAAAGACATGATTCCTAAGGCGCATAAAATTGCCCGGTGCTTCCAAGAGACCCATAGGCAGTACTAACCACTCATACAAACCAAACTTTGTTTTGAATGCGGTTTTCCATTCATCACCCTCTTGTATGCGGATTTGATAGTAACCACTTTTAAGATCAATTTTAGAAAATATAGTGGCACTGCTAAGCTCATCAAGCATATCATCAAGCGCGTGGAATGGGGTACCTATAGCAAACAGTGATTGATGAGGACATCAATACCATTGTTACACCCATAGCCCCTGCTGCAATACATACTGGACCAATTACTAGAGCTCGCGCACGCCAATTGAATTATCAGGTACTTCCGTTTCTTGGTAACGATTCTAATGTTCATGAGAATATGATGCTGCCTAAATTGGATACATTTGTTTTGCTTACAAATGAAGGGCCTAGCTTGGACAAGAAAGATGAACCTTGGAGCAAGTTCAAACATGGAGATGATGGCATGCGCAAGGGGAACAAGAATGGAGTTACAAGTGATGATTCCAGGACTCTGAAGCCACCATAATGAGTGCATGAAGCATGGGACGAAATATACAAGATGCCACTTCATAAATTTCGTCCAGAGGCTATTTTAGGTGATGTGTCACTTTATTATTGGGCCAGGCCCATGTATTTTCGAAGTACTTAAGTATAGGCTGTTTTTAGAGTCTTTATGTGTGGGGAAACAAGAGTTAGGGTTGGTTTCAGACCCCTCCACCAACGGCCACGAAATTCCCCCTCTCTCCTCCATATATACAGCCCTTAGGGCATCGTTTAGGCTTTGGGTTTTGTTTAGATTAAAAGTTCGCCATAGCTGCAACTTTGCGTACTTCATTTGTGTTCATCGACCAGACCAAGGCATCACAGAACCCCACCTTGATCAACAGAGCTTTCATCTTATATTTGCAATATCCAGATTGCAATCTCAGTTTCTTGCTTGTTCTTCGTTTGCTTGCAAGAAATAGACCCTCGTGGTGAGGTTGATCGTGCTCCGACGTGGTCAATAACCCTCGGAATTTGGTTTAGCGATTGCTAAGGCGCGACGTCTCGCACATTCGTAGTCAGATCGTCAAGGTCGACTCCCACAGAAAACGGTAGCCACCATCTCATCGAAACATCGGGACACCTTTGCCTCTATCAAGTGGTGTCAAATTTTCAAGTTGCTCGTTGAGATTTTATAGTTTTTTGAAGTTTAGATCGAGTCTATTCTTCGTACCTATAGTCCACAAAAAAGCCACAAAAAATTAGGGTTAGTTCATCCTATCCAAACCAATCTGAGCCTTTGCATAATCTTTTCTGTATTTGCTTTGTTGAATTTTTCGTTACATCGTCGTGTCAAGTTGCTGGTCTTAGCATCAAGTCCTTTAGAGTTTCGAGTTTTGTTCACAGGTTGTCACGTCGCCGCTGCCATATATCACCACTGCATCATCATCATCGCTGCTGCCATATACTACCACCACACCCAACTTCATCGTCGCTGCCATATTCACCACCAATCCGAGTCCATATACGCCACCACATATCCGCCGCCAACACGCCAATCCGAGTTCACCTACAACATATATCCACCACCAGTCCGATTTCCACCAGATTCATCTCCGCCACCAGTCCTAGTCCGAGTCCAGTAATTGTTGCATTGTTTTCGAGTTCCAGATCACGACATACTCCGAGTCGTGACAGAGTAGGACTCCCGAGATTCCGTGCTACTCGCAGAAGAAAAATAGTTCCAAACTTAAAAAAAACTAAGTCTGGAAAATTCTGGCTAGGCAGTTTTTAGACCATTTGTAGACTTTTTCGGAAAAAAATTGTTGCGGAGCAAAAAAAAGAGGAAAAAAAGTGCAAAAAGAAGTGAAAAAATGAAAAAAAATTCAGTGTGTGCTCCTCCATTGTTTACGTGTCGCGCCATGATTTTGTTAGTGTTCTAGGCTCGCGTCTCTAGCACGGTCTAGCCTAGGACCAGCACAGTACGTTCGTTGAGCGTTTATTCAACTTTGTATCTCTAAATTGATTATTGCTGACTGATAGAGGCAAAGGTGTCCCGATGTTTCGATGAGATGGTGGCTATCGTTTTCTGTTGGAGTCGACCTTGACGATCCGACTACGAATGTGCGAGACGTCGCGCCTTAGCAATCGCTAAACCAACTTCCGAGGGGTTATTGACCACGCCGGAGCACGATCAACCTGACCACGAGGGTTTGTTTCCTGTGAGCAAACGAAGAACAACCAAGAAACTGAGATTGCAATCTGGATATTGTGAATATAAGATGAAAGCTTTATTGATCAAGGTGGGGTTCTGTGACGTCTTGGTCTGGTCGTTGGACACAAACGAAGTACAAGAAGTTGCATCTATGGCGAACTTTTAATCTAAACAAAACCCAAAGTCTAAACGACGCCCTAAGGGCTGTATATATGGAGGAAGAGGGGGGACTTTCATGGCCCTTGAGGGTGGGGTCCGAAACCAACCCTAACTCTTGTTTCCCCACACATACGGACTCTAAAAATAGCCTATACTTAAGTATTTTGAAATTACATGGGCCTGGCCCATTAATAAGGTGACGCAGCACCTAGAATAGCCTATGGACGAATATTATGAAGTGGCATCTTGTATATTTCATCCAAGGCTTCATGCACTCCTTATGGCGGCTTCAAAGTACTGAAATCATCACTTGTAACTCCGTTCTTGATCCCCTTGCGCATGCCATCAACTCCATGTGTGTTCTTGCTCCAATGTTCATCCTTCTCCAAGCTAGGCCCTTCATTTGTAAGCAAAACAAATGTGTCCAATTTAGGCAGCATCATAATCTCATGAACATTAGAATCATTACCAAGAAACGAAAGTACCTGGTAATTTAATTGGCGTGCGCGAGCTCTAGTAATTGGTCCAGTATATGTAACAGTAGGGGCTGTGGGTGTAACAATGGTATTGATGTCCTCATCATCCTCCCCTTTTTGAAATGAAGTCGTCCTCGACGGAAGCTCATCTTCCTCACCCAAATAAGGCTTCAAATCTGCAATGTTAAAAGTGGGACTAACCCCAAAATCTGCAGGTAGCTCAAGTTTATATGCATTATCAGTTATTTTCTCTAACACCTTAAAAGGACCATCAGCACGTGGCATTAGCTTTGATTTGCGCAGATTAGGAAATCTATCTTTACGCAAATGTAACCAAACAAGATCTCCAGGCGCAAACACAACATGTTCTCTACCCTTATCTCCATCAAGTTTATATTTAGCATTCATACGCTCAATGTTTTCCTTAGTTAACTCATGCATTTTTAAAATCAATTAAGAACGTTCTTTAGCATCAAAATTAACCTTCTCTGAAGATGGAAGAGGCAACAAATCAATAGGTGCACGAGGTAGGAAACCATACACAATTTCAAAAGGGCACATCTTAGTAGTAGAATGCAATGAACGATTATAAGCAAATTCTATACAAGGCAAGCATTCTTCCCACATTTTCTTATTATTCTTCAAAACAGCCCTAAGCAGAGTAGACAATGTTCTATTGATTACTTCAGTTTGTCCATCGGTTTGGGGGTGACAAGTAGTACTAAAAAGCAGTTTAGTCCCCAACTTAGCCCATAAACATCTCCAAAAGTGGCTAAGAAATTTAGTATCACGATCTGAAACAATAGTATTTGGCACAACATGCAAGCAAATAATTTCACGAAAGAACAAATCAGCAACATTAACAGCATCATCGCTTTTATGACATGGTATAAAGTGTGCCATTTTCGAGAATCTATCCACGACAACAAATATGCTACCCCTCCCCTTCTTTGTTCGAGGTAAACCTAAAACAAAGTCCATAGATATATCCTCCCAAGGAACACTAGGTACAGGCAAAGGCATATATAAACCAGGAGGATTGAGTCGTGACTTAGCTTTTTGACATGTAGTGCAGCGAGCAACAAAACGCTCAACATCCCGTCTCATCTTTGGCCAAAAGAAATGTGTAGCAAGTATATCCTCCGTCTTCTTCACGCCAAAGTGTCCCATTAGCCCTCCTCCATGCGCCTCCTGCAACAACAAAAGATGAACGGAGCTAGCTGGAATGCATAGCTTGTTAGAACGAAAGACAAATCCATCATTAACGACGAACTTGTTCCATGTTCTACCTTCTTTACAATTCTGCAATATATCTTTAAATTCAGCATCATGCACATATTGATCTTTGATGGTCTCCAAACCAAATATTTTAAAGTCAAGTTGTGAAAGCATAGTATAACGACGAGACAATGCATCAGCAATAATATTTTCTTTACCCTTCTTGTATGTAATGACATACGGGAATGTCTCAATGAATTCAACCCATTTAGCATGTCTACGGTTCAGTTTTGCTTGACTTTTAATGTGTTTCAATGATTCATGATCAGAATGTATAACAAATTCTTTGGGCCACAAATAATGTTGCCATGTTTCTAAAGTCCGAACAAGAGCATATAATTCTTTATCATAAGTAGAATAGTTGAGACTAGGCCCACTCAATTTTTCGGAAAAGTATGCAACAGGTTTGCCATCTTGTAATAACACACCTCCTAATCCAATTCCACTAGAATCACATTCATGCTCAAAAGTCCTATTAAAATCAGGAAGTTGGAGTAAAGGAGCATGTGTCAACTTATCTTTCAATACCGTGAAGGCGTCTTCCTGTGCGGTACCCCAAAAAAAAGGCACATCCTTCTTTGTAAGCTCGTTGAGAGGTGCAGGAATGGTGCTGAAATCTCTCACAAAACGCCTATAGAAACCAGCAAGGCCAAGGAAACTCCTCACTTGTGTGACCGTTTTGGGCTGCGGCCAACTCTCAGTAGCTTCAATCTTGGCTTTATCAACTTCAATTCCCTATGGAGTAACAACATAGCCAAGAAAAGATACTCGGTCGGTGCAAAAGGTGCACTTCCCAAGGTTACCAAACAAACATGCATCACGTAGAGCGATAAAAACAGCACGTAAATGTTCCAAATGTGCTTCCAAAGATTTGCTATAAATCAGTATATCATCAAAATAGACTACCACAAATCGTCCAATGAAAGCACGTAAAACTTCGTTCAATAATCTCATAAAAGTACTAGGCGCATTAGTTAACCCAAAAGGCATGACTAACCACTCATATAAACCAAACTTAGTTTTAAATGCTGTTTTCCATTCATCTCCCAATTTCATACGAATTTGATGGTATCCACTACGCAAATCAACTTTGGAGAAAATTGTTGAGCCACTCAATTCATCAAGCATATCATCAAGCCTAGGAATAGGATGGCGATAACGAATAGTAATATTATTAATGCCTCTACAATCAACACACATACGCGACGTACCATCCTTTTTAGGCACTAGTATAATAGGAACAGCACAAGGACTAAGAGATTCGCGTATATAACATTTGTCGAGCAGCTCCTGTACTTGACGCATAATCTCCTTCGTCTCCTTTGGATTGGTACGGTATGGTGCACGGTTGGGTAGCGAAGCACCGTGAATTAAGTCAATTTGATGCTCAATCCCTAGAATAGGTGGTAATCCCGGTGGCACGTCTTGTGGAAAGACGTCAGCAAACTCCTGCAAAATGTTAGTGACAGCAGGGGGCAAAGAGGAAGGCACGTCCTCAAATGAAAATAATGCCTCTTTGCACACAAAAGCATAGCAAACAGATTTGCTAAAATCTAGTTCATCAATATCAGATTTGGTGGCAAGTAAACATGCACTTTTCAATTTAATTTCAGAAATAACAGTAGATGGTTTATTATTAGGCTTCATTTGGTGCTCAAATTCTTTTGCCACAATCTGATTTTCACTCTTATTTGTCTCATGTTTTGCTTTATTAGCTCTATTAATATCATCTTTCAAAATGGAATGAGGAGTCATAGGAAGCAAAGTAATATTTTTATCGTTATGAACAAGAGTATACTGATTGTTTCTACCATGGTGTACAGAATTTTTATCAAATTGCCATGGTCTACCAAGTAATAAGGAACATGCTTGCATAGGTACCACATCACAATCAACATAATCAGCATATGTAGAGATACTAAAATGCACACGAACAGTACGTGTTACCTTAACCTTGCCGCTGTTGTTGAACCATTGGATGTAGTAAGGATGTGGATGTGGTCTTGTGGTGAGAGATAGCTTCTCCATCATCTCCATGCTAGCCAAGTTGTTGCAACTTCCTCCGTCTATGATCACGCGAACAGAACGTTCCTTCACAACTCCCTTTGTATGGAACAAATTATGCCTCTGATTTTGCTCAGCTTGTGTAACCTGCACACTCCAAACACGTTGAGCAACTAAACATTCATACCTGTCAGCATCTTCAGGAGCCATGTATTGCGTCTCATGATCAGAATCGTCTCCACCGTGTTCGTCACGTGTAATAAGAGCCAAATTCTCCTCATCATAGTCACTAGCGGACTCATACCCACCATCCTCAGTAACAATCATCACACGCTTAGATGGGAATTCTCTCGCATAATGACCTCCACCCTTGCAACGTCGACAAATAATATCATGTGTTTGCCCTGTTGATGCCATGGATGAAGAAGAGCTCTTTGCAAGCCCAGAAGGTGTGCTCTTGGCAGATAGTGGTGATTGTGCCTCCTATATTGTATCACGGTTGGAGGTGGCAGCCGACGAAGGCGCCGGTGTAGCAGAACGTGTGGAAGTAGATGATGCACGTGGTGTCCATGATGAAGGTCGACCTGCAGAAAAGTTAGTCCGCGCCAATGCTTATCGATCCTGCACTTCACGTTCAGCTTTACAAGCAAGATGGAATAAACGAGTGATATTAGTATACTCCTTATACTCTAGAATCGTCTGAATCTCTCTATTTAATCCAGCCATAAAACGTGAAAGCATAACTTCATTCTCCTCAACAATACCACATCTAATCATGCCAGTTTGTAATTCCTGATAATACAGAATTTTTTCCCTGTCTTAAGCGCTGCAACTTTTAAAGTAATTCACGTTGATAATATGGTGGAACCCAACGAGTACGCATAGCAGTTTTCAAAGCAGCCCAAGTAGCCGGAATAGGATATAATCTACAATGCTCAGACCACCAAACACATGCAAAACTAGTGAATGCACAAACAACAGCAGGAACACGTCTCTCCATGGGATATTGTAAACATGTAAATCGTTGTTCAGTTTCTAACTCCCAAGTAAGATATATATCAGGAACATATCTACCCTCAAATGGTGGAATATTCAATTTTTGTTTAGGGAGATGGTCATGATCTCGTACCTGAGAGTGATCCCTACCACTGCCATTATTTGCATGTGGACAACCTGGTGGTTGCTGTGCTGGTGGTGGCACGTAGTTCTGATTTTGATCAACCTCATCCTCATAATCTCCCACATAATCATCCTCCTCCACATCAGCAGTAGGAGCCACAGAAGTATCAACAGCAGCACCAGCAGTTTGGCCCGGCTGAAGAGGGACACGGCTTGCTTGGCGGAGGGCTGTTTCCTGATGTGGAGGTAGTCAGTGTTGTTGCTGTTGTTGCAGAGGTGCGGCAGGAGCAGCCGGTGGTGGTGGTGGAAAACGCGAAAGCAATTCAGCAAACTTGTTATCGAGCTTTGTTTCAAATGTCTTCTCCATGCCATCTATCTTCTCCATGGCCTCTTCAAATCTGTTTAGCACATCTTGCACCTGTTCACTCATCATTTGCTGAAACGTATCATGAAGCTCCTTGTTTGTCAAGTTCTCCCAGTCAGTCTCGTCGGCTTGTGATCCTGGCATGGTTAGCAGCAATAGAAACACACAAGAATATGATCCTACAGGCTACTAACAAGTGGTGGTGGTGGCGGGTGTCACAAATCCGTCAAGCAAATCTCAAATTCTTACCAGTTCTTACCCAGCAGCAGGCGGTGATCGGCAACCGTTGTAGTCAAAACTCTCAAAAGCTTGGATAGAGCGATTGCCAGGGAGAGTCAAACGCACGACGTAGATGTATGTGGATACAAGACCTCCTCATTGAGAAGAACCGGTTACCGTGTATCGTCCCTAGTTGTCCGTGGATTCTTGTATCATTCTATGTACTCGAGGATCTAGCCCATGTGTGACTTATTCGTGTCGGTTTAGTAATTTCCTCTTGTGTTTTCCTTCCGTTCATCCTCGTGTTCTTCGTGTTTGTCCCCGGGATCCGCTCCTTTCGTGAAAGATCGGGCTATAGGGTTCCTACCCTACATCATATGTGGAGCTGGGAAGGCTTATAATATGGTAGCAAAAAGGGTCAGCAATAATCAATTCAGGGATGCAAAGTTGAATAAATGCTCAACGACGATACTGTGCTGGTCCTAGGCTAGACCGTGCTACAGACCGTGCTGCACGTAAATAAGGGAAAAGCACACTCTGGAACTCTTTTTTTCGCTCATTTTTTTGCGCTCCTTTTTTTTTGCGCTCCTCTTTTTTTTGCGAAAAATCACTATAATGGCGAGTGTCTCAAAACTCTTCCCTCGTCAAACTGATAGGATGGGCACAAATTTTTTTTTTTCACTTTTTTCGGAAATCAGGGCAGCGACGACGAAAAAGTGCGACAAAAAATCACTATGATGGCACGTGGCTCAAAAGACACAGAAAATCCTAAAAATAGGATAGGGAAAAAAATTTGCCCGCGAAAATTTTGGCCTAAATTTTTTTTTCGAGACCTACGCAGGCAAGGAAACACGAATCGGAATTTAGATTGATCTCAAGAACAAACCTAATATGAGAAGAACTCGGATTGGTGGTGGATATATGGTTGTGGTATATGGCAGCGGTGGTGGTATATGGTAGCGGTGGTGGTATATGGATACAGATTGGTGGTGGTATATGGATACGGATTGGTGGTGGTATATGGATATGGATTCAGAGCGGTGGCGGATAAGCAAAAGTGGTAGATGGGCGATGATTATGGTGCGGCGGCGGCGTGACAACTTATGACCAGAACTCGAAACTCTAAAAGACTAGACTCTAAGACCAGCAACTTGACACGACGATGCAACCGCAAATTCAACAAAGAAAAAACCCTAAAAAGATTATGCAAAGGCTCAGATTGGTTCGGATATGATGAACTAACCCTAATTTTTTTGTGGCTTTTTCATGGACTATAGGTATGAAGAACAGACTCGATCTAATCTATGAAAAACTGTAAAATCTCACCGAGCAACTTGGAAATCTGATACCACTTGATAGAGGCAAAGGTGTCCCGATGTTTCGATGAGATGGTGGCTATCATTTTCTGTGGGAGTTCACCTTGATGATCGGACTACGAACGTGCGAGACGTCGCACCTTAGCAATCGCTAAACCAACTTCCGAGGGGTTATTGACCACGCCGGAGCATGATCAACCTGACCACGAGGGTCTGTTTCCTGCGAGCAAACGAAGAACAAGCAAGAAACTGAGATTGCAATCTGGATATTGCGAATATAAGATGAAAGCTTTATTGATCAAGGTGGGGTTCTGTGACTTCTTGGTCTGGTGTTGGACACAAACGAAGTATGAGAAGTTGCAGCTATGGCAAACTTTTAATCTAAACAAAACCCAAAGTCTAAACGACGCCCTAAGGGCTGTATATATGGAGGAAGAGGGGGGACTTTCGTGGCCCTTGAGGGTGGGGTCCGAAACCAACCCTAACTCTTGTTTCCCCACACATACAGACTCTAAAAATAGCCTATACTTAAGTATTTCGAAATTACATGGGCCTGGCCCATTAATAAGGTGACGCAGCACCTAGAATAGCCCATGGACGAATATTATGAAGTGGAATCTTGTATATTTCGTCCAAGGCTTCATGCACTCCTTATGGCGGCTTCAAAGTCCTGCAATCATCACTTGTAACTCCGTTCTTGATCCCCTTGCGCATGACATCAACTCCATGCGTGTTCTTGCTCCAATGTTCATCCTTCTCCAAGCTAGGCCCTTCATTTGTGAGCAAAACAAATGTATCCAATTTAGGCAGCATCATAATCTCATGAACATTAGAATCATTACCAAGAAACGAAACTACCTGGTAATTTAATTGGCGTGCGCGAGCTCTAGTAATTGGTCCAGTATATGTAACAGTAGGGGCTGTGGGTGTAACAATGATATTGATGTCCTCATCACTGACCCTTTTTGCTACCATATTATAAGCCTTCCCACCTCCACATACATCTACGTCGTGTGTTTGACTCTCCCTGGTAATCGCTCTATCCAAGCTTTGAGAGTTTTGACTAAGGTGATTGCCGATCACCGCCTGCTGCTGGGTAAGAACTGGTAAGAATTTGAGATTTGCTTGATGGATTTGTGACACCACCACCACCTCTTGTCAGTAGTCTATAGGATCATATTCTTGTGTGTTTCTATTGTTGCTAACCATGGCAGGATCACAAGCCGACGGGACTGACTGGGAGAACATGACGAATAAGGAGTTGCATGATAAATTTCAACAAATGATGAGTGGACAGGTGCAAAATGTGCTAAACAGATTTGAAGAGGCCATGGAGAAGATAGATGGCATGGAGAAGACGTTTGAAACAAAGCTCGATAACAGGTTTAATGAATTGCTCGCGCGTCTTCCACCACCACCAACGCACCTCTACAACAACAACAACGACGACTACCTACACATCGTGAAACAGCCCTCTGCCGAGCGAGCCGTCTCCCTCTTGCACCTGGCCAAACTGTTGGTGCTGCTGTTGATACTTCTGTGGCTCCTGCTGCTGATGCGGAGGAGGATGATTTTTCCGGAGATTACGAGGATGAGGTTGATCAAAATCAGAACTACGTGCCACCACCAGCACAGCAACCACCAGGCCGTCCACATGCAAATAATGGCAATGGTAGGGCTCACCCTCAGGTACGAGATCATGACCATCTCCCTAAACTAAAATTGAATATTCCACCATTTGAGGGTAGATATGTTCCTGATATATATCTTACTTGGGAGTTAGAAACTGAACAACGATTTACATGTTTACAATATCCCGAGGAGAGATGTGTTCCTGCTGCTGTTTGTGCATTCACTAGTTTTGCATGTGTTTGGTGGTCTGAGCATTGTAGATTATATCCTATTCCAGCTACTTGGGCTGCTTTGAAAACTGCTATGCGTACTTGTTGGGTTCCACCATATTGTTAATGTGAATTACTTCAAAAATTGCAGCGTTTAAGACAAGGAAAAAATTCTGTAGAAGAGTATTATCAGGAATTACAAACTGGCATGATTAGATGTGGTATTGTTGAGGAGAATGAAGCTATGCTTGCACGTTTTATGGGTGGATTAAATAGAGACATTCAGACCATCCTAGAGTATAAGGAGTATAATAATATCACTCGTTTATTCCATCTTGCTTGTAAAGCTGAACGTGAAGTGCAAGATCGACATGCATTGGCGCGAACTAGCTTTCCTGCAGGTCGATCTTCATCATGGACACCACGTGCATCCTCTACTTCCACTCCACCAGCACCTCCATCAGGTGCCACCTCCAGCCGTGATACAAGAAAGCAGGCACAACCACCACAATCTGCCAAGAGCACACCTACTGGACCTGCGTAGAGCTCTTCTTCTTCCATGGCATCAACAGGGCACACAAGTGATATTATTTGTCGTCGTTTTAAGGGAAGAGGACATTTTGCGAGAGAATGCCAATCTCAGCGTGTGATGATTGCTACTGAGGATGGTGGGTATGAGTCCGCTAGTGACTATGCTGAGGAGACTTTGGCTCTTATTACACGTGAAGAACACGATGGAGATGATTCTGATCATGAGACGCAATACATGGCTGCTGAAGATGCTGACAGGTATGAATGTTTAGTTGCTAAACGTGTTTTGAGTGTGCAGGTTACACAAGCTGAGCAAAATCAGAGGCATAATTTGTTCCATACAAAGGGAGTTGTGAAGGAACGTTCTGTTCACGTCATCATAGATGGAGGGAGCTGCAATAACTTGGCTAGCATGGAGATGGTGGAGAAGCTATCTCTCACCACAAGACCACATCCACATCCTTACTACATCCAATGGTTCAAAAATAGCGGCAAGGTTAAGGTAACACGTACTGTTCGTGTGCATTTTAGTATCTCTACATATGCTGATTATGTTGATTGTGATGTGGTACCTATGCAAGCATGTTCCTTATTACTTGGTAGACCATGGCAATTTGATAAAAAATCTGTACACCATGGTAGAAACAATCAGTATACTCTTGTTGATAAGGATAAAAAAATTACTTTGCTTCCTATGACTCCTGATTCCATTTTGAAAGATGATATTAATAGAGCTAATAAAGCAAAACAGGAGAAAAATAAGAGTGAAATCAGATTGTGGCAAAAGAATTTGAGCAACAAATGCAGCCTAATAATAAACAATCTAGTGTTGATTCTGAAATTAAATTGAAAAGTGCATGTTTACTTGGCACCAAATCTGATATTGATGATCTAGATTTTAGCAAATCTGTTTGCTATGCTTTTGTGTGCAAAGAGGCATTATTTTCATTCGAGGATGTGCCTTCCTCTTCGCATCCTGCTGTCACTAACATTTTCCAGGAGTTCGCTGACGTCTTTCCACAAGACGTGCCACCAGGATTACCACCTATTTGAGGGATTGAGCATCAAATTGACTTAATTCCCGGTGCATCATTACCCAACCATCCGCCATATCGTACCAATCCAGAGGAGACGAAGGAGATTATGCATCAAGTACAGGAGCTGCTTCACAATGGTGATATACGTGAATCCCTTAGTCCTTGTGCTGTTCCTATCATTTTAGTGCCGAAAAAGGATGGTACGTTGTGCACGTGTGTTGATTGTAGAGGCATTAATAATATTACTATTTGTTATCGCCATCCTATTCCTAGGCTAGACGACATGCTTGATGAATTGTGTGGCTCTACAATATTCTCCAAAGTTTATTTGCTAGTGGATACCATCAAATTCGTATGAAATTGGGAGATGAATGGAAAACGGCATTTAAAACTAAGTTTGGTTTATATGAGTGGTTAGTCATGCCTTTTGGGTTAACTAATGCACCTAGTACTTTCATGAGACTAATGAACGAAGTTTTA
Source organism: Triticum dicoccoides (assembly GCF_002162155.2). Classification (NCBI taxonomy): domain Eukaryota; kingdom Viridiplantae; phylum Streptophyta; class Magnoliopsida; order Poales; family Poaceae; genus Triticum; species Triticum dicoccoides. The sequence continues at coordinate 184,754,120 of NC_041380.1, read as the reverse complement.
CGTGCTTTCATTGGACGATTTGTGGTAGTCTATTTTGATGATATACTGATTTATAGCAAATCTTTGGAGGAACATTTGGAACATTTACGTGCTATTTTTATTGTTGATGCACGTTTGTTTGGTAACCTTGGAAAGTGCACCTTTTGCACCGACCGAGTATCTTTTCTCGGCTATGTTGTTACTCCACAGGGAATTGAAGTTGACAAAGCCAAGATTGAAGCTATTGAGAGTTGGCCGCAGCCCAAAACGGTCACACAAATGAGGAGTTTCCTTGGCCTCACTGGTTTCTATAGGCGTTTTGTGAGAGATTTCAGCACCATTGCTGCACCTCTCAACGAGCTTACAAAAAAGGATGTGCCTTTTGTTTGGGGTACCACACAGGAAGAAGCCTTCACGGTATTGAAATATAAGTTGACACATGCTCCTTTACTCCAACTTCCTAATTTCAATAAGACTTTTGAGCTTGAATGTGATGCTAGTGGAATTGGATTAGGAGGTGTGTTATTACAAGATGGCAAACCTATTGCATACTTTTCTGAAAAATTGAGTGGGCCTAGTCTGAACTATTCTACTTATGATAAAGAATTATATGCTCTTGTTCGGACCTTAGAAACATGGCAACATTATTTATGGCCCAAGGAATTTGTTATACATTCTGATCATGAATCTTTGAAACACATTAAAAGTCAAGCAAAACTGAACCGTAGACATGCTAAATGGGTTGAATTCATTGATACTTTCTGTAGCGACCCGACCTGAATGGATCAAGTCTCTGTGCTTAAGTGTCATCCCTGGATCGGTATGCTGACACACACAGTACTCGAGGTTTTATAACAGAGGTAAATCACATGTATAAGTAATGTAAGATACTATTACCTCAATCCAAAATAGCGGAAGTTACAAGGTTGTGGATTCCCATCAACACCAACGGCAAAGTTGAGTGTAGAAATCGTAACCCTAACGTATCACTTACTCGTCGTAAGAAATCCTGCAACATGAGATGTTGCAGCCACAGAGGGTCAGTACATTGAATGTACTGGGAAATTCACACCATAGAGAATGATGAACAATGGCTATCACTACATGCATATATGGCTCGTGGAAAAGCTCTATGTTTATAAGGTTTTTGTGAAAAGCCAATTTTTCCCTACTACAAAGGAATACATTTTATTTAACTATCATAGTGGTTGTTGAACATTGAGAATGGTTGACAGCATTCTCAATCCCAATTAAGTAACATCATTAAACAAAACCCAACAAAATTAAATTTTAGAGTAACATGTTGAGATTCACATGATAATCCAGGTTTGCGCAATTTTCCCCACAAGACTCGATCGCCTCCGTTTGGTTTCTCGCACTACATGGTGTTTGAGAAGACGGATGACCGAGACATAGTCTTTCAGAAGCGCTAGCACCTTACCATGGATAGACCGTTACACCTATTTCCCCTACATCTGCTAGTCTACCCTGTAAGAGTTCGCACGACTTAATCAACTATGCTAGAGCCCATAATAGCTTGTGGCTGCACACGGAAGTTTCTAGTATGAAAAATCTCATGATCCCTTTGAGCCTGGGTGGCGGTCCATAAAAAAAACAGGCAATCCTGGTCTACCCAGGTGCCTAGACAGGCAATCCTGGAATACCCAGGTACCTCAATCCACCCAGATGTGTGTTTAAGTTGCCACCTTAAGTAAACCATTAATTAACAAACTCACATCTGTCATGAATACTCTCAAAACCAATCCACGTCTACGAGCATAGCATGGCAATATAAGCATAACGTAATAGTAACTCCCAAGGTTTGAATGCATGGCAATAGGTTCCTACCTCATCAACTACTTCCCAATACCCACATTGATGCGGAGCATCCCAAGGTCATCCCCATGGACCTACCATCGTATCATCAAGTGCCTACTAGACCCATGACTCGATCACGTGCAAGAGCCCTTGAAACCGAGGTGACATCTCTCCTCTCACAATTCCACTTCGATGCGCATGAAGCATGTCTACTACCTCATATGGATACTTTGTGCATACTCAGTTACAATGGAGAAGCTAAGGAGCAAGGACAAGAAGAAGAGGAAGATGGACGAGAAGACGGAGAAGAAGAAGGGATGCAGGAAAAATCCCAGCCACCAGACGACCGGCCGGGACCGGACGTCCGGCGCCTGAAGCCTCAGCCGAACCCCAGCGAGCGGACGTCCGGCCCAGACCGGATGACCGGTGCCCCTGCACCCGAAGCAAACGAGCGGACGTCCGGTCCGGACTGGACGACCGGCGCACCAGCACCCGAGCCAACATCAGCGGAAGTCCGGAGATACCGGACGTCCGGCACCCCCATCACAGAGCATAATCAGCGGAGGACCGGAGGACACCGGACGTCCGGCAGCTCCTGAGACAACGGACGACCGGTCCCCAGCGGACGTCCGGTACCTGGCTGTGTCCAGATTCGGGCCCGAGGCCCATGTACCCTTTCACTTCGCCCCCCCCCTTTTGCACTTAGACTATAAATAGACCCCCCATTCATCCTAGCTAGGGCTAGCGTTGGTTTAGCTCATACTTCGAGATAGAGCTTCGCTCATCCATACCGATCTCCTCCTCGAGAGAGACTGCGGCCCCTCTTCGGAGACGATCAACTTGGATTCAAGACCCCCCTCTTGGGCGGCCCCATCAAGACCTCCTTCTAGGAGAAGAACCGGTTACTCTGTATCGTCCTTTGTTGACCTTGGATCATCGTGTATCTCTCTGTGTTTCAAGGATCTAGCACATGTGCGATCTATTTATTGTTGGTTGAGTGTTTCTCTTGTGTTTCCCCTCGTTTCCCCCTCGTGTTCTTCATGTTCCTCGTAGGGATCCGCTCCTTTCGTGAAAGATCGGCCATCTAGGGTTCCACCCTACATCATCTTGGTATCATGAGCAAGGTTGATCACGATTTCGGAGCCCCCCTCTTCGTTTTTCTAGCTTGATTTTGTTGTTTTTCGTCCTAATCCGAAAATCCCCACCTAAAATAGCCCCAAAAATTTTCTTGTGTTTTGTGAGTTGTGATGATGTTTTGTTGGTTTTGATCCGTGAATTTGTTGCGTTGCAAGTAGATCTAGCCTTCCCCCACCATCTCCACCTCGAAATCCCTCCCAAATTCCACATATTCCCCCGAAAATGACCTCCCAGATCTAAAATCTCGCGTTGACCCCGACGACGGGACGACTGTCACATCACCGGACGTCCGGCGACCCAGGAAGCACCGGACGTCTGACGTTACCGGACGACCGGCGACCGGACATCCGTCCGCGCCCGGACGACCGCTACTTCCACAACATCATCCGCTATACCACCTCCAACTTCCGCAAAACCGTCCCAATATCCCTACCCACACCACCACATAACCGCCACCTACTCCGAAGATTTTGGTCGCCTTTGGTTTTGAGAATTTGAGTTGCGTTCCGTGTCCTTTTGTGTTTCGGCTATCTAGGTACGGTTCGACATCGACATCACCGCCGCTCATTTTCGCCACGGACGCGTCATCAACACCGTTCATCAACAATGACCACCTCGACTATGAATTAGTATTCGTGCCACCATTTTGACACCATACCGGAAGCAAGACCGGTAACCTCAACTTGGTATTGGACATATCACTCTTGCCATTACATTGATAGCCATCATCGCCTTACTCCTTTGTGTTGCTTACCCATAGAGACTAGCCATTGAGTATTGCCGGCAACGAGACTTGTGCACTTTAGTGATCATACTTCCCCATAGCATACATACATACATCATTGTTGCCTATATTGGTATCATCTCTTGTGTCACAAAGTTGTCATCGCATACTCACTTGCTATCTTGGTTCATCAAGCATCACATAAGAAAAGAGCTCAAACATCAAAGAGTCAACCAAGGTTTTAAGCAAAGAGGAAAGATAAGCAAAGAGCTTTTAAGCAAGAACCATATCATCATACAACATTAAGATTGTCATACTTGATCATCTTGGATCATATCACAGCAACACCTTGCATAAAACATATTTGGGATAGAAGTTGTTGCATTTTTGCTAAGTAGGTTGTGCACAAGTTCTTGTATCCGCCTATCGTGCAATTGTGCTAGCGTCTCTCTAGTGTTGTGCAACAAGAGCATTTTTGTGGATTCCACATTTTGGCTCACCCTTGGTTGCTCAACCCCACTTATCTTTTTGCATGTGTGTTTCCGTGTACCGTATATGCTTGGTCTACTTGTTACATTGCATCTTGTGAATCTTTTCCAATATTATTGAATCTTGCTTACATTCACATTAAAAATTGTGCCACCATCCTAACCAAGCTCCACCAAAAGCTTTTACTTGTGTAGGTGTGAGAACCGACAAGAATTGGTACCAACTGTGCTATTTCCTTGTTACACATTGGAGTCATCTTTGATCCAATGTCAACATCGGTCAAGGTACATTTGATATTGGTTCTTCCCTTTCTTCCACTCACACTTGTCATGGAATGATGGATAGGCCAAGTACTTCTACCATCCCGCTCTTCATGGAGCAAGACGACGACATGAACTCCTTCATCACCAAGAGTCACCTCTTTGGTGCACAACGTGCTTTGCATCAAGAGCAACAAGCTATGAGTGAATGCATCGACAACCTTGCCGCCGACTTACAACTTTCCGAGCAACGTACAAGGGACTACTTTGACAACAAGCTCGACGATCACAAGCAAGAGAATGATGCAAGGATGTACGAGATTCACGCTTTGTTGCTCAACTGCTCTTCTTCCACTTCAAGAAGGAGCCATTCAAGTCGATACTCCGACGACACCATCTCCGGTTCAAATACACCGTCATCGAACACTCTCCGTCGAGTCGCGCGCAACGAGCATCAAGCAAACCTCAATCCACTTCGAGACACCGACTCGCAAGAACATCGATGACGTCAAGCCGAAGAAGCCTTTGTGCTATCTCGGGAATGGCAACGCCAACGTCAACACAAACAAGAGGAGCGAGCGCGACAACATGAAGATGCACAAGACGCCGAGGCAGAATGCCAAGAACAACAACTACGTGAAGCTCAAGCACTTGAAGCGCAACGTGCCCTTCATGAATCAAGTCATGCCGTAGCCGACCGAGGCCAACAAGCTCGACTACATCAAGAAGCACTTTGCGATGAAGCTTAAGAAAGAATTTATCAAAGACGTGTGCGTCAACAAGCTCCTCGTCCAGATAGACAAGCGCCTCATCAAGATAGACAAGCTCCCCCTCAAGCGAGACAAGAACATCAAGTCCATCGAGAACAAGAAGACAATGGACCCAATCCTCTCCAAGAGCAACATGAGTAAGACTTCCAACTTCGTCAAGAGCACCACGAGTTGGAAAATCATCTACAACATGGGCGTCATCATCCCCGACCCCAACACAATGAAGAGCAACGCTACGGCAAGCTCAAGTTCACCATGCCCAAGTTCAACGGAAGCAACAATCCCGAAGAATACCTTTCATGGGCATTGAAAGTTGACAAGATCTTCCGTTTGCACAATTATGAAGAAGAGAAGAAGATCGCGATGGCATCCCTTGAGTTCCAAGACTATGTCCTCATTTGGTGGGAACAAGTCATTGAGCGCCGCGAGGCAAGAGGTGAACCACCCATCACCACTTGGGCACAAATGAAGGACGTCATGAGAGCACAATTCGTGCCAAACTACTACAACTGCGACCCGTTCAAGAAACTTCAACAACTCAAGCAAGGTACCAAGAGCGTTGAAGAGTACTACAAGGAAATGGAGCTTGCCATGATACGAGCCAATGTCAAAGAAGATGATGAGAAAACTATGGCAAGGTTCTTGAATGGACTCAATCATCCTATCAAGAAGATCGCCGACTTCCAACCATACTCGAACCTCATCGAGCTAGTGCATCAAGCTACCAAAGCGGAACGGCAAGTACAAGATGACTTCAAGTATGCCAAGTTCTCATCCAAGTCCTATGGCCTCTCCAACAATCAAGCTTCAACGACTCCAACACCTTCTACCTCAACCAAGCCTTCTACAAGCAACGGCGACAATTCAAGTTACAAGAAAGCTTCGACAAGCTCAAGTCGTCTGCCTACTACAAGCAACTTCAAGAAAGCTCCATCATCATCTACTCCACCCAATGAGACCATCAATACAAGTTCTATCAAATGCTTCACATGCGGCGGCCGAGGCCACAAGTACTTCGAGTGCACAAGCAAGCGCACCATGATCTTCAACGACGACGGAACCTATGACTCCATGAGTGACGGAGAAATGGAAGCTCTTGAGCAAGTGGCCATGCACCGACAAGTGAACAATGAAGATGAAGATGACCAAGTCTTTTGCGATGAAGATTCAAGCCCCGCTCTTGTTGTCTCCAAGGTCTTGACTCTTCAACATCAACAAGACGAAGATCAAAGATGCCATATCTTTCAGACCAAGGCCGGCATCAATGGACGATCCGTCAAGGTCATCATCGATGGAGGGAGTTGCCACAACTTAGCAAGTGAAGAACTATGCTCCAAGCTCCAATTGGTCAAGATGAAGCACCCTCACCCCTACAAGGTTCAATGTCTAAGCAACACCGGCACCATACAAGTCAAGCATAGAGTACAAGTCTCTTTCAAGATCGGCGCCTATGAAGACACATTAGAATGTGATGTCCTTCCGATGACCGTTTGCCACCTCCTCCTTGGACGGCCATGGAAATTTGACCGAGGTGTCATTCACAATGGGCGTACAAATCAATATAGCTTCAAGATGAAAGGGAAAGAGTTCGTGCTACATCCTATGTCTCCAAGCCAAGTGATCACCGACAAGCAAGCCACCCATCGTGGAGAAACTAGTGAGAGAGCGATCCACCAAAAAGAGAGTGAGCGCCACAAGCCCAAATTGAGTGACTCCACGATGAGCGACAAGAAAAACATAGTTCTCTTTGCCACCAAACATGAGATGAGAGAAGTGTGTGAGAATCCATCAAGTGTCCTACACTATGTCCAATTGTGCAAGGACGAGGTCACACAAACTAACAACTCTCACGATCTACCTTTGGTGTTGTCTTCTCTATTGCAGGAATTCCAAGATGTTTTCCCCGATGAGCTACCTCCGGGTCTACCTCCACTATGAGGCATTGAGCACCGAATTGATATCATCCCCGGAGCGCCGCTTCCCAACAAAGCTCCATACCACGTCAACCCCGAAGAAACCAAAGAAATACAAAGGCAAGTAAAGCATCTCATAGACCATGGACATGTGCGTGAAAGTTTGAGTCCTTGTGCCATACCGGTCATTCTTGTGCCAAAACGTGACGGTAACTTTCGCATGTGCTCCGATTGTAGACCTATCAATGCTATCACCGTTAGATATAGGTAACCCATTCGACGCCTAGATGATATGCTAGATGAGCTTAGTGGTGCCACTATATTTTCCAAAATCGATCTTAAGAGTGGTTACTATCAAATCCGCATACAAGAGGGTGATGAATGGAAAACCGCATTCAAAACCAATTTTGGTTTGTGTGAGTGGTTAGTCATGCCTATGGGTCTCTCGGACGCACCGGGCACTTTTATGCGCCTTATGAATCATGTCTTTCGCCCTTACATTGGTATATTTGTTGTGGTTTACTTCGATGGCATTCTTGTGTTTAGCAAATCTATCCAAGAACATGTCACCCATGTCCGCACCGTTTTGCGAACTCTTAGAAAAGAGCGTCTCTATGCTAATACGGAGAAGTGCCTTTTTGGTGTTGATAAGCTCGTTTTCTTAGGATTTGTTGTCTCTTCTAAGGGTGTTCATGTAGATGAGTCCAAGATCAATGCTATTAAAACTTGGCCCCAACCAACCAATTTGGAACAAGTGCGTAGTTTTCTTGGTTTAGCCGGTTTCTATCGTAGATTTGTGAAGGATTTTAATTGCTTCACCTTTGCATGCTTTGAGCAAGAAGAACATGCCTTTTGTTTGTGGACCATCTCAATATATTGCTTTCAATGAGCTTAATAATTTGCTTACTCATGCTCCCGTGCTTGCTTTACCCAACTTCGACAAGCCTTTTGAGATTCATTGCGATGCTAGCGGTAATGGCATAGGAGGTGTGTTAACGCAAGAGAAGCGCCCCATAGCTTACTTTAGTGAGAAACTTTCCGGAGCGCAACTCAACTATCCCATCTATGACAAAGAGCTATATGCTTTAGTCTGCGTTTTACATGAATGGGAACATTACCTTCTTCCCCATGAGTTTATCATTCATACCGATCATAAGACCCTCAAGTATATCAAGGGTGAAACTAAGTTGAACAAGTGTCATTCTAAATGGAGTGAATTCATTGAGTCTTTTCCCTATGTCATCAAGGGTAAAGAAAACATCGTCGCGGATGCTCTTTCCCGCATATGCATGCTAGTCATGCAACTCGAGTTAGATGTCAATAGCTTCGAGCATATCAAAGATTTGTATGTGCATGATGACACTTTTGCCACCCCTTATGCCAAGTGTTTGTCGAATACATCGTGGGAGCGCTATTACATCAAAGACGGCTACCTTATGCGAGCTAACAAACTTTGCATCCCCAAGTCGTCCCTTCGTTTATTGCTTTTGCAGGAATCGCATGGAGGAGGATTAATGGGACACTTTGGACGCGATAAGACATTCGCCATGCTCTCGAAGAGCTACTTTTGGCCAAAGATGTTTCGGGACGTCAATCGCTTCACCAACCGATGTTCGACATGCCGCAAAGCTAAGTCCAAAGCTCAATCTCATGGCCTCTATATCCGTCTACCAATTCCATACCAACCATGGGAAGATATTAGCATGGACTTTGTGCTTGGTTTACCTAAAACTCAAAATGGCAAGGATTCAGTTTTTGTTGTCATGGACCGTTTCTCCAAAATGGCTCATTTCATTCCTTGCAACAAGATAGACGATGCTTCACATATTGCAAATTTGTTTTGTAGGGAAATCTTGCGCCTTCATGGAGTGCCAAAGACTATCGTCTCGGACCGTGATGTCAAGTTCCTTAGCTACTTTTGGAAGACTCTATGCGCCAAGCTCGGAATCAAGCTACTCTTCTCCATGGCATACCATCCTCAAACCGACAGCCAAACGCAGGTGACAAACCGCACACTCTCCGCTCTACTTCAAGTACTCATCAAGAAGAACATCAAGGAGTGGGAGGAGTGTCTACCCATCGCCGAGTTCGCATACAACCGAGCAAGACACTCAACAACCGGCAAGTCCCCTTTCGAGGTCGTCTACGGATTCAACCCTTTGTCACCATTGGATATTCTTCCTCCACCACTCCAAGAGCGCATCAATTTTGACGCAAGTGCGCGTGTGACACATCTCAAGAACATGCATGAAGATACAAGAAACACCATCGAGTGCCAAGTTCAACGCCTTGCGACCAAGCTCAACTTCAACAAGCAACCTATGGTCTTCAACATTGGTGATCAAGTGTGGCTACACCTTCGCAAGGACCGCTTCCCACAAGAACGCAAATCCAAGCTTCGTCCACGAGCGGATGTACCCTTCAAGGTGCTTGCACGCTACAACGACAACGCTTACACGATCGACCTTCCACGCGACAAGTACAACGTGAGCAACATATTCGACGTCAAAGATCTCTCTCCTTTCCATGCTGATGAAGATTTTGATCCGAGGACGGATCTTCCTGAAGGGAGGGGAGATGATGCAGAGCATTCCAAGTTCATCCCCATGGACCTACCATCGTCTCATCAAGTGCCTACCGGACCCATGACTCGATCACGTGCAAGAGCCCTTGAAACCGAGGTGACATCTCTCCTCTCACAATTCCACTTTGATGCGCATGAAGCATGGCTACTACCTCATATGGATACTTTGTGCATACTCAGGTACAATGGAGAAGCTAAGGAGCAAGGCCAAGAAGAAGAGGAAGATGGACGAGAAGACGGAGAAGAAGAAGGGATGCAGGAAAAGTCCCAGCCATCGGACGATCGGCCGGGACCGGACGTCCGGCGCCTGAAGCCTTAGCCGAACCCCAGCGAGGGGACGTCCGGCCCAGACCGGACGACTGGTGCCCCTGCACCCGAAGCGAACGAGCGGACGTCCGTTCCGGCCCGGACGACCGGCGCACCAGCACCTGAGCCAACATCAGCGGAAGTCCGGAGATACCGGACGTCCGACACCTCCAACACAGAGCAGAACCAGCGGACGACCGGAGGACACCGGACGTCTGGCAGCTCCTGAGACACCGGACGACAGGTCACCAGCGGACGTTCGGTACCTGGCTGCGTCCAGATTCGGGCCCGAGGCCCATGTACCCTTTCACTTCGCCCCCCCCTTTTGCACTTAGACTATAAATAGACCCCCCATTCATCCTAGCTAGGGCTAGCGTTGGTTTAGCTCATACTTCGAGATAGAGCTTCGCTCATCCATACCGATCTCCTCCTCGAGAGAGAGACTGCGGCCCCTCTTTGGAGAAGATCAACTTGGATTCAAGACCCCCTCTTGGGCGGCCCCATCAAACCTCCTTCTAGGAGAAGAACCGGTTACTATGTATCATCCTTTGTTGACCTTGGATCATCGTGTATCTCTCTATGTTTCAAGGATCTAGCACATGTGTGATCTATTTCTTGTTGGTTGAGTGTTTCTCTTGTGTTTCCCCTCGTTTTCCCCCTCGTGTTCTTCATGTTCCTCGTAGGGATCCGCTCCTTTCGTGAAAGATCGGCCATCTAGGGTTCCACCCTACATCACACATGTTATCAATCCTACTCACGCAATGTTTGAGGGTGAAACTAATGCATAAAAAACTGGGTGATAAAGGGGATATGATCAAAGTGTAAACTTGCCTGCAATGTTGATGAAGATGACGCGCACTCAAAACTCTTGATATTTCTACTCGTCACACTCCGGTCAATCTATCGTAAGAAAGTACTAGTAACCACACATAAGCAATCACTCAGAGATCGGAGAGAACAAAGAAAACAATTCGGAAAACGTCAAAACCAAGCAAATAACTCTTGCAACATAAAACAATTTCTAACAGTACCAAAATTATATGAATTTGGCCTTATCAGAAAGTTTAGGTCAAGAGCTTCGATTAGCAAAAAGAATGAACTCAAACGGAGCTACGAAACTCAAGTTATGATCAAACGAAGTTTGAATCTAAATCTGAAAATTTAAAATTTCAAAAACATGTTTGAGTTGTTTATCTGGATAGAGGAGATCATAACGAAGACGTGAGCGTTGGTTTCATTGGATTTGGACTAGCGAGCAAAAAGTTGTGACAGATTGAAGATCAGGGACTAAACCGTGAAGAAACTAAATACATACGGGTCCCTGGCTAAAATTAAAAGAAAAAAGAAAAAGACTAAATAACGAACGTTCGCTACACAGATCTACAGAACGAAAATGTTCACTAAAACTAGTTAAACAGAAAATGTTCGTTAACAAATAAACCTAGGAAAAAAAATAAACCTAGGTTTTTTTTTGGAAAAAAACGAACAAAAAGGAAAACCGAGAAAACCGGGCGGCGGTCATACCGGTTCGCAACGGGTTTGACGTCGGCGGTGGTTTACCGTGGTGGTGGGAGTCTGGCGAGGGGCGGCGGATTGGGCGGCGGCGAGGCGAGGTGGCTCCAGCGCAGTGGCTCGGCTTCGGGCGCGGGGCAAGGCGCGGGCGGCGCGCATGCGAGCGGTGGGGGTGCAGCGGCGGCGGCGCAGTGTGGAGAATCTCCCTGGCGGCGGCGAGATGCGAGCGCCGGCGACGGCGATGTGGCAGCAGGCGGCGAAAGAGGAGAGAAAGGGATCCGGGTGACGCTTATAAAGGAGGAGGGGAGGTTGAGGCGTGGAGGAGGGGGCACGGAGGCCGAGGCGGTCACGGCGCGGCGGCGGAATCGTGCGGCAGCGGGTCTCCCGCTCGGGAGCTCGGGGATGGCGGCGGCATGGGCTGGGCCGTGGCCTGGCTGGGAGCGGGGCCGGCCTAGTTGGCGGATATTTTTTATTTTATTTTATTTTTTTATAAAGATTTTCCAGGCAACAGAAAAAAAACAAAATAAATAAAAAATTTATATAGGCATATAATATACCAAAATTTGAAGAAAAATATTTTCTACAACATGGACATTTTTATAATGCCAAATAAAATCCACACAAATTTAGATAATTCAAAGAGTGCTACTGGTCTAGTAAAATCCAATAAAATCATTTTAAAAATACCAAAATGATTTCAAATAAATTTTTCTCCAATTTTCTATTGTAGGGAATCATGTTACCTATTTTCCATGTATTTTGTTTTTGGAGAAAAATAATTTTAATAAAACTCAAATAACCCAAATTGAAAAATAATTATTTCAAATGGATTTTAAATTTGAGTTTCTTTGAAACTCCTAACTCATATTTCATATGTTTCGAAGAATTCATTTTATCTTCTCTCATGAAAATCATTGAGTTGCATAAAGTTTCTAAATTGGAAAATATTTTCCAAATGAAATTCAAATATTTTCAAACACCCCTTTCATTTATTGAAATGGAAGAAGTCATGTCATCTTCTCTCTAGGGTTTTGTATTTGAAAAGACTTTGAATTCACGGAGATCAAAATGCAAAAGGTGAAGGTTTGGGGAAGTCCATTTATTCCCTCTCATTTAACTTTCAAAAAGTTTCGAATTTCACTCAATCAATCACACAACAATCAAACAAACAATCAATCTATCTATTTATTATAACATTCCAAAATTTAGAATTTTGGGATGTTACAAACCTACCACCCTTAAAATGAATCTCGTCCTCGAGATTCGGAGAGGCTAGCAAGAAATAGGTTAGGGTTTGGGGTGTCCTCAAAATCCATCGATCATCACACGGGGTCTGGGGTGCTACCACCCTTAGAAGCATGGTTACGGTTCCATCAAAACTCCTATACTCCATCCTTATTCTTGACAGTGTCGGTCTTCTCAGATCGTAAGGATGATTCCATCTCTGGGCTCTTCCGGTAGTGGCATAACCTTTTCCTCAATTCTTCTGTCCTTTCCTCTTGGTAAGGTTATTCCGAGATTGGGTCTTCTTAGCTGACAGGTCTAGCGCCAATACTAAACAACTATTGATATCTCATGGTGGTCAACAATTTATGGTTCCATCTGCAGGAAATGCGTCTGGTTGATTCTCACCGTATAACCTACGGTTGGCAAAAGCTTCCTTATACAAGGGGAAAAATTCTTATACCATTCTAAGATTTAAACAGGGTTTTGATCGTCATCTCTTTACTATAGGTAGGTCACTCAGATTTACCTTCCCACATAGCAAGGCGAATAATAAGAGTAAGTCGGTATGGTGATCAATCCATCCCGCACCCAAATCATTACCTTGTAAACGGTTTAGCGAATCCCGCATTCTAGCAATCGGTCATCCTCACAAGTATTGCAGAATTTCTCTTGTCGATGAACCAAGTTCGGGTATATCCATAGATTCTGCAGGCCAGACATCCAGCGTTTCTTCACAACTCTCAGGTTTTGCGTTACTCCTATAAAATCGTATGTCGATAAACATCGTATCTTCTTCCAGTGCTTTTCCTTCAGCAAGAGTGTGCTTGCTTCTTGGCAGGTCCTGGGGCCTGTGGGTTATGGCCCATATCATTACTTGTAATCCTTAAACTCATCATCGGGCAACTGATCATTATTCCAACATCCAACTTCCAGCTTCCTAGCATACTTAAAATCCATCCAATTGTATTGTCTCCCTTCCTTCTATTTGCACCAAACTAAGACGTGATTACTCAGACTCATCCTGGAATTTCCCTTGATCCATATTTCCACCATCATACCTCCTTTATATCCAATAGTAATTCATCTCTTCATCCTCGTGGGATATCCCTCATATCGAGATAAAACTTATACTTATGAAGTCCATATTACACTTCATGGAACATCATTATCCTTTCCAGGTTCAAGCATCCTTACAGGGGAATATTAGCCATCTCTGCATGGCACTTCTTCAACTGGGAAAACATGAAACACATCATGAACTCCTGACAGTCCTTCGGGTGACTCCAACTTGTTGGCCACTTCTCCTATACGCTCCAAAACTCGGTATGGTCCTACAAATCTCGGGGCTAACTTTCCCTTAACTCCAATTCGTTTAACTCCTCGCAGGGGGGGGGCACACGAAGACATGCTCTTTCTCCAATTTCATAGACTACCTCCTTGCGTTTTTTTAGTCTGCATAACTCTTCTGCCTGGACTGAGCTACCTTCAGTCTATCTCGAATCAACTTAACATTCTCTTCTGACTCCTTGATCACATTTGGTCCAAACAACTGACGGTCTCCAACTTTATCCCACATAGTCTTGGGGTGTCACACATATCGAGACAAAACTCGTATTCATTTTGTCCGAAATCCACTCAGTGGAGTATCCTTATCTTTTCCAGGGCTCAAGGGTTCTTACAGGGTACTACCACCCTTAAAATGCACAAATCTTCCATAGACCATATTTCTCATATCCTTAGAAATTGTCAAAATCCTTCTTCATAGAGTATCAACTCATAAAATCCATATCAGTACCAACGATGCTAACTTTATTCATTCTCAAATGATTTCAATCTCTCGCTTTTACATTACATGTCTCTACTCAATACCTCAATATAAAGGAAAATGTTCTCACTTCTACTACTCCATTTCTTTTGTTGCAAACTCAACTATCTAGCACAAGTTTCCTTCTCCTTGGGGCATTCTCTGGCAAAGTGCCCTGCTCCATTACAACTAAAACATATTACTTCTGACAAGTATCGACGTTTCCTTTTTGGGCAACTGTTGAGGTAGTGCCCTGACTCCTTGCACCTGTAATAGGTGATATGACTCAGGTCCCTCCTGGGCTCCAATCGGTTTCTCTTCCTGGACTTTTCCATTCCAATGAGGGCTTCTATTTCCTGTGGGTCATACTCTACTTCCTCTGTCGGGAATTCTACTAGATCCCCATTAAAAAAATTTGGGAGATGTGTCCTTCTTCTCCATATGAATAGCAAGTCTTAGTGCAGGGTTTAATTGGTTCTTCTTTGGGTGTGTTCCCAACATCTTCCTTCATCACGGGTTCTTCTAAAATTTCCATGAGGGCTCCTTTCATTACTTCTTTCTTCTGCTGGATGGTTCGTTGTACCATCGGGTAAATGCGACAGAGCAGGATAGTGGGTAGTCCCTTCACACAAGAAACAAGTAATCTGCCTAGTTGGCCATTCTTCAACTGGGTGACTTCCTTCACAATTAGGGCATTCATCCTTCTTTTCTTTATGAGTGTGTCCTATTTCTCCACAAATCTTGCATGCACAAGGTTTCCTCATATCCTTTCCATAAGGCTTCAACTTCTGGGACACAAGCCGAGACTTTGGCTGAGTCAACTTTAATTCTCTCCAAGTGGTTACTCCTTGCCATCCATTCATGGTTTGGTACATCCTCCACCAAGTAGCAGCACCTCTTTCAAAGCACTGAAGAGCATGCTGTGTCATATCATTTCCAACTATAGGGTTATACTCCATGTGATCCTCCATGTTCTGAATCCATCGGTCTGTCTCCAACTGACTCATATTCTCATGAACATTAGAATCGTTACCAAGAAACGAAAGTACCTGATAATTCAATTGGCGTGCGCGAGCTCTAGTAATTGGTCCAGTATGTATAGCAGCAGGGGCTGTGGGAGTAACAATGGTATTGATATCCTCATCATCCTCCCCTTCTTGAAAGGAAGTCGTCCTCGACGAAAGTTCATCGTCCTCACCCAAATAAGGCTTGAAATCTGCAATGTTAAAAGTGGGAGTAACCCCAAAATCTACAGGCAGCTCAAGTTTATATGCATTATCATTTATTTTCTCTAACACCTTAAAAGGACCATCAGCACGTGGCATTATCTTTGATTTGCGCAAATTAGGAAATCTATCCTTACGCAAATGTAACCAAACAAGATCTCCAGGTGCAAACACAACATGTTTTCTACCCTTATCTCCAGCAAGTTTATATTTAGCATTCATACGCTCAATGTTTTCCTTAGTTAACTCGTGCATTTTTAACATCAATTCAGCATGTTCTTTAGCATCAAAATTAACCTTCTCAGAAGATGGAAGAGGCAACAAATCAATAGGTGCACGAGGTAGGAAACCATACACAATTTCAAAAGGGCACATCTTAGTAGTAGAATGCAATGAACGATTATAAGCAAATTCAATATGAGGCAAGCATTCTTCCCACATTTTCTTGTTATTCTTCAAAACAGCCCTAAGCATAGTAGACAATGTTCTATTGACTACTTTAGTTTGTCCATCAGTTTGGGGGTGACAAGTAGTACTAAAAAGCAGCTTAGTCCCCAACTTAGCCCATAAACATCTCCAAAAGTGGCTAAGAAATTTAGTATCACGATCTGAAACAATAGTATTTGGCACACCATGCAAGCGAATAATTTCACGAAAGAACAAATCAGCAACATTAACAGCATCATCGCTTTTATAACATGGTATACAGTGTGCCATTTTCGAGAACCTGTCCACGACAACAAATGTGCTATCCCTCCCCTTCTTTGTTCGAGGTAAAACTAAAACAAAGTCCATAGATATATCCTCCCAAGGAACGCTAGGTACAGGAAAAGGCATATATAAACCATGACGATTGAGTCGTGACTTAGCTTTTTGACATGTAGTGCAGCGAGCAACAAAACACTCAATATCCCGTCTCATCTTTGGCCAAAAGAAATGTGTAGCAAGTATATCCTCCATCTTCTTGACGCCAAAGTGTCCCATTAATCCTCCTCCATGCGCCTCCTGCAACAACAAAAGACGAATGGAGCTAGCTGGAATGCATAGCTTGTTAGCACGAAACACAAATACATCGTTAAGAACGAACTTGTTCCAGTTTCGCCCTTCCTTACAATTCTGCAATATACCTTTAAATTTAGCATCAGGAACATATTGATCTTTGATGGTATCCAAACCAAACATTTTAAAGTCAAGTTGTGAAAGCATAGTATAACGACGAGACAATGCATCAACAATAACATTTTCTTTACCCTTCTTGTGTTTAATGACATAAGGGAAAGTCTCAATGAATTCGACACATTTAGCATGTATAGGGTTTAGTTTTGCTTGACTTTTAATGTGTTTCAAAGATTCATGATCAGAATGTATAACAAATTCCTTGGGCCATAAATAATGTTGCCATGTTTCTAAGGTCCGAACAAGAGCATATAATTCTTTATCATAAGTAGAATAGTTCAGACTAGGCCCACTCAATTTTTCAGAAAAGTATGCAACAGGTTTGCCATCTTGTAATAACACACCTCCTAATCCAATCCCACTAGCATCACATTCAAGCTCAAAAGTCTTATTGAAATTAGGAAGTTGGAGTAAAGGAGCATGTGTCAACTTATCTTTCAATACCGTGAAGGCTTCTTCCTATGCGGTACCCCAAACAAAAGGCACATCCTTCTTTGTAAGCTCATTGAGAGGTGCAGCAATGGTGCTGAAATCTCTCACAAAACGCCTATAGAAACCAGCGAGGCCAAGGAAACTCCTCACTTGTGTGACCGTTTTGGGCTGCGGCCAACTCTCAATAGCTTCAATCTTGGCTTTATCAACTTTAATTCCCTATGGAGTAACAACATAGCCAAGAAAAGATACTCGGTCGGTGCAAAAGGTGTTTTTCCAAGGTTACCAAACAAACGTGCATCATATAGAGCAATAAAAACAGCACGCAAATGTTCCACATGTTCCTCCAAAGATTTGATATAAATCAGTATATCATCAAAATAGACTACCACAAAACGTCCAATGAAAGTACGTAAAACTTCGTTCATTAGTCTCATGAAAGTACTAGGTGCATTAGTTAACCCAAAAGGCATGACTAACCACTCATATAAACCAAACTTAGTTTTAAATGCCGTTTTCCATTCATCTCCCAATTCCATACGAATTTGATGGTATCCACTACGCAAATCAACTTTGGAGAATATTGTAGAGCCACTCAATTCATCAAGCATGTCGTCTAGCCTAGGAATAGGATGACGATAACGAATAGTAATATTATTAATGCCTCTACAATCAACACATATACACGACATACCATCCTTTTTCGTCAATAAATGATAGGAACAGCACAGGGACTAAGGGATTCACGTATATAACCTTTATGAAGTAGCTCCTGTACTTGACGCATAATCTCCTTCGTCTCCTCTGGATTGGTACAGTATGGAGCATGGTTGGGTAATGATGCACCGGGAATTAAGTCAATTTGATGCTCAATCCCTCGAATAGGTGGTAATCCCGGTGGCACGTCTTGTGGAAAGACGTCAGCGAACTCTTGCAAAATGTTAGTGACAGCAGGAGGCAAAGAGGAAGGCACGTCCTCGAATGAAAATAATGCCTCTTTGCACACAAAAGCATAGAAAACAGATTTGTTAAAATCTAGATCATCAATATCAGATTTGGTGGCAAGTAAACATGCACTTTTCAATTTAATTTCAGAAGCAACACTAGATGGTTTATTATTAGGCTTCATTTGTTGCTCAAATTCTTTTGCCACAATCTGATTTTCACTCTTACTGTTCTCCTGTTTTGCTTTATTAGCTCTATTAATATCATATTTCAAAATAGAATCAGGAGTCATAGGAAGCAAAGTAATATTTTTATCCTTATGAACAAGAGTATACTGATTGTTTCTACCATGGTGTACAGAATTTTTATCAAATGGCCATGGTCTACCAAATAATAAGGAACATGCTTGCATAGGTACCAGATCACAATCACCATAATCAGCATATGTAGCGATAATAAACTGCACACGAACAGTACGTGTTACCTTAACCTTGCCGCTGATGTTGAACCATTGAATGTAGTAAGGATGTGGATGTGGTCTTGTGGTGAGAGATAACTTCTCCACCATCTCCATGCTAGCCAAGTTGTTGCAGCTCCCTCCATCTATGATGACGCGAACAGAACATTCCTTCACAACTCCCTTTGTATGGAACAAATTAAGCCTCTGATTTTGCTCTGCTTGTGTGACCTGCACACTCAAAACACGTTGAGCAACTAAACATTCATACCTGTCAGCATCGTCAGGAGCCATGTATTGCGTCTCTTGATCAGAATCATCTCCACCGTGTTCTTCACATTCATACCTGTCAGCATCATAGTCACTAGCGGACTCATACCCACCATCCTCAGTAGCAATCATCACACGTTGAGATTGGCATTCTCTCACAAAATTTCCTCTTCCCTTACAACGACGACAAATAATATCACTTGTGTGCCCTATTGATGCCATGGAAGAAGAAGAGCTCTGCGCAGGTCCAACAGGTGTACTCTTGGCAGATAGTGGTGGTTGTGCCTGCTTTCTTGTATCACGGCTGGAGGTGGCACCTGATGGAGGTGCTGGTGGAGTGGAAGTAGAGGATGCACGTGGTGTCCATGATGAAGATCGACCTGCAAAAAAGGTAGGTCGCATCAATGCCTGTCGATCCTGCACTTCACGTTCAGCTTTACAAGCAAGATGGAATAAATGAGTGATATTAGTATACTCATTATACTCTAGAATGGTCTGAATCTCTCTATTTAATCCACCCATAAAACGTGCAAGCATAGCTTCATTCTCCTCAACAATACCACATCTAATCATGCCAGTTTGTAATTCCTGATAATATTCTTTTACAAAAAAAATTCCTTGTCTTAAACACTGCAATTTTTGAAGTAATTGACGTTGATAGTATGGTGGAACCCAACGAGTATGCATAGCAGTTTTCAAAGAAGCCCAAGTAGCTGGAATAGGATATAGTCTACAATGTTCAGACCACCAAACACATGTAAAGCTAGTGAAAGCACAAACAGCAGCAGGAACGCGTCTCTCCTCAGATAGAGCGACATTGTAAACATGTAAATCGTTGTTCAGTTTCTAACTCCCAAGTAAGATATATATCAGGAACATATCTACCCTCAAATGGTGAAATATTCAATTTTAGTTTAGGAAGATGGTCATGTACCTCAGGTGGTGGTGCAGCCCTACCGTTGCGATGATATGCATGAGGACGACCTGGTGGTGGTGGTGCTGGTGGTTGCACGTAGTTCTGATTTTGGTCAACCTCATCCTCGTAATGGTCCTCCATCTCTGTAGTAGTAGCAAGAGCGGCAGAAGCATCAACAGCGGCACCAGAAGTTTGCCCAGGGTCAATGGGAACGCGTTGTGCTCGTCCCACTTGATTTGGAAAGCGGCGTTGTTGTTGTTGTTGTTGTTGTTGTTGTTGTTGTTGTTGTTGGAGAGGTGCGTTAGGGGGCAGCCGGTGGCGGTGCTGGAAGATGCGCGAGCAATTCATTAAACTTGTTATCGAGCTTTGTTTCGAACGTCTTCTCCATGCCATCTATCTTCTCCATGGCCTCGTCAAATCTGTTTAGCATATCTTGCACCTCTCCACTCATTATTTGCTGAAATTTATCATGCAACTCCTTATTCGTCAGGTTCTCCCATTCAGTCTAGTCGGCTTGTGATCCTGCCATGGTTAGCAGCAATAGAAACACACAAGAATATGATCCTACAGACTACTAACAAGAGGTGGTGGTGGATGTCACAAATCCGTCAAGCAAGTCTCAGATTCTTACCAGTTCTTACCCAGCAGCAGGCGATGATCAGCAATCGGCGGAGTCAAAACTCTCAAAGCTTGGATAGAGCGATTACCTGGGAGAGTCAAACGCACAACGTAGATGTATGTGGAGCTAGGAAGGCTTATAATATGGTAGCAAAGAGGGTCAGCAATAATCAATTCAAAGATGCAATGTTGAATAAATGCTCAACGACGGTACTGTGCTGGTCCTAGGCTAGACCGTGCTAGAGACGCGAGCCTAGAACACTAACAAAATCACGGCGCTGCACGTAAACAAGGGAGGAGCACTCTCTGAATTTTTTTCTTTTTTTCACTTTTTTTGCACTTTTTTCCTCTTTTTTTGCTGCGCAACAATTTTTTTCGAAATAGTCTACAAATGGTCTAAAAACTGCCTAGCCAGAATTTTACAGACTTAGTTTTTTTTGAGTTTGGAACTATTTTTCTTCTACGGGTTGCTCGGAATCTCATGAGTCCTATTCTGTCACGACTCGAAGTATCGCGTGATCCGGAAATTGAAAACAATGCAACAATTACTGGACTCGGACTAGGACTGGTGGCAGAGATAAATCTGGTGGAATCTCGGACTGGTGGCGGCGATGAATCTGGTGGAAAACGGACTGGTGGCGGATATATGTTGTAGGTGGACTCGGATTGGCGTGATGGCGGTAGATATCTGGTGGCGTATATGGACTCAGATTGATGGTGAATATGTGGTGGTGAATATGACAGCGACGATGAAGTTGGTGTGGTGGTGGTATATGGCAGCAGCGATGATGATGATGCGGTGGTGATATATGGCAGCGGCGACGTGACAACCTATGAACAGAACTCGAAACTCTAAAGGGTTGTATATATGGGTTTCGAGTTCTGTTCACAGGTTGTCACGTCGCCGCTGCCATATATCACCACCGCATCATCATCATCGCTCCTGCCATATACCACCACCACACCAACTTCATCGTCGCTGCCATATTCACCACCAATCCGAGTCCATATACGCCACCACATATCCGCCGCCATCACGCCAATCCGAGTTTACCTGCAACATATATCCGCCACCAGTCCGATTTCCACCAGATTCATCGCCGCCACCAGTCCGAGATTCCACCAGATTCATCTCCGCCACCAGTTCGAGTCCAGTAATTGTTGCATTGTTTTCAAGTTCCAGATCACGCCATACTCCGAGTCGTGACAGAGTAGGACTCCCGAGATTCCGTGCTACCCGCAGAACAAAAATAGTTCCAAACTCAAAAAAAAACTAAGTCAGGAAAATTCTGGCTAGGCAGTTTTTAAACCATTTGTATACTTTTTCGAAAAAAATTGTTGCGGAGCAAAAAAAAGAGGAAAAAAAGTGAAAAAAAGGAAAAAAATTAAGAGTGTGCTCCTCCATTGTTTACGTGCAGCGCCGTGATTTTGTTAGTGTTCTAGGCTCGCGTCTCTAGCACGGTCTAGCCTAGGACCAGCATAGTACCGTCGTTGAGCGTTTATTCAACTTTGCATCTCTGAATTGATTATTGCTGACCCTTTTTGCTACCATATTATAAGCCTTCCCAGCTCCACATATGATGTAGGGTAGGAACCCTATAGCCCGATCTTTCACGAAAGGAGCGGATCCCGGGGACAAACACGAAGAACACGAGGATGAACGGAAGGAAAACACAAGAGGAAATTACTAAACCGACACGAATAAGTCACACATGGGCTAGATCCTCGAGTACATAGAATGATACAAGAATCCACGGACAACTATGGACGATACACGGTAACCGGTTCTTCTCAATGAGGAGGTCTTGTATCCACAAGGGGATCTTCCCTTGAAATGGGGTCTTTAATCCAAGGTGGATCTTCTTCAAAGAGGGGCCGCGGTCTCTCTTGAGGAGTAGATCTGATATAGTTGAGCAATGCTCTATCTTTCAAATGAGCTAAACCAGTGCTAACCCTAACTAGGAGGAGGTGGAGAGTATATATAGTCTAGGCGAATGAAAGGCTAAGTGGCTTCGGCCCAACACACGGGCGAGCGCACAGGCGTCGGACGTCCGACAGGTACCGGACGTCCGGTGGCTCGCGAGGGTCCGGTCGTCCTCGTCCGGTGCATGTCGGACGTCCAACGTTTTGGCTCTGGACAGGTGGTGTCGGACGTCCGGTCGGCGTCGGTCGTCCTGGCGCTGGAGAGTGTTGGACGTTCGGTGTCTCCGGTCATCCGTAGATTCGGCTCGGGTCCTTAGGGGCCGGACGTCCGGGCTGGGCCGGTCGTCCAGTGGCTGTAGCTTCGCGCAGCTTCTTCTCTGGGTCCTTGTACTTGGCGTCCTCGCTAGATGTTCCGTTGGATGTGGTGGCTTCGTGGCTTTCCTCCATGTACCTGAGCATGCATAGAACACACGTTGGAGGTAGTAGCCATATCTCACATGTAGAAAGTGATGGTTCGTAGAGGAGCGAGTTCACATTGTGTCCAATGACGTATGTTCGAGGTCTCGTCGTATGTCCACTTTGGGGTTTGGAGAGTAGTCGGAGTGTACATGGGGATGAACGTGGGATGCTCCGCATCATCTCCCCTCCCTTGGGAAAGATCCGACCTTGGATCGTGATCCTCATCACCATGGAAACGGTTGTCGTAGTTGGACATAGCTCGGTGTCGTGGCACTCCTCAACTTGAAGGTCCATAGGGTCCATCTCCAATGTCGGTCCTCCATCAAATATATGTATCATGTAGATAAGAAGAAGGAAACAACAATGAAAGAATGGCCCATTCAATATGCATATTTGAAGATGGCTCAAAGGGAAGGAGGTAACCTTTAGGAGGTTCTCAAGGATGATGGAGTTGCGCATCTTGTATGCCTTCACATAACCAAGTTGTCTCATGATGTTACCGCCTTGTGAATCCTCCAAAATGAAAGAACATGACAAACACGCAGAGAAACAAATGAGGTTAGCGGAAGTGCAAAACCTATCATTCTTTTGGTAAGATACCCAACAAGTGTATGCATCATGCTCATCATGAGAAAGGACAAGGGAGCATTTCATAGTATGGAGGCATATGATGCGATAACAACCAAATGCAATAGGCTCAATCAAACAAGCATGCATCACAAGTGAAGTGTCCAAGTCTCCAAGATCATTAAGCATAGAGGCAACTATAGGAGGCAAGCGACAATAAACAAGATATATCATGTGAGAGGCATGAACATATATGTCATCAACCCAAGAAAGCAAGTGATAGTGGAACATTGGTGATGCAACATAGCAAGCAATCATAGCGATCAAGTCAAGCAAGCTAGTAGTGCAAAGATGCAACATACTAGGAGGAATCATGGCAAGCATGTCATTGGTGCAAATAGTTGGCATGAGTAAATCACATGACATAGCACAAACATGAAAGCAAGATATGAGCAAAATAGCATCAATAGCATGGGGCACATGATAAACATGGCAATAGCAACAAGGATCTCCACCAAGCATGCAAATACACATAGGAGTATCATAAAGGTGAATCATGGGTAGATGCAAGCAAGGGTCACAATTGCATGGCAAAGGTATAGAAGCAAGCATAGCATGCAAAGTGAACACGGTAAAATGAGCATGAAGCGACAAGTGATATATAGCCCATAGCCATGTGAGAGCCAAGTAGAAGAGATGTGTGTAGTCCTTGCATGAAGGGAATGGTGGTAATGATAGTCCACGGGATCCCAAGTCATCGTTGCTCTCAAGAGCTCGCTTCGTCAACTCTTGGGATTGAGAGGTTGACGAGTATACATGAGTACCTACACAAGACAGAGACAAAGGAAAAATTGTGTGTGCGTGGTAGATGTACACATCATCCATCATGATGCGCACGTGCTTGTGTTGGTTAGCACTAAATAGCCAATGCTCAAATGAATGAGATGCGTGATATAGAAACATGTCATCCATCATGAGAGGTTTGTTGTTAAGTATAGCATAATGGAGACTCAAAATGTGTAATGCATCACAAGAAATATGTAGAGCATTGTTGTGCATGCCATGCA
Source organism: Triticum dicoccoides (assembly GCF_002162155.2). Lineage (NCBI taxonomy): Eukaryota > Viridiplantae > Streptophyta > Magnoliopsida > Poales > Poaceae > Triticum > Triticum dicoccoides. The sequence goes on along the minus strand of NC_041380.1, from coordinate 184,729,541 downwards.
TATGGTGCACGCAATTATGGGAATCATGCAAGGTATGAAATGCATCAAGATCTCCTAATATGTATGAGGAAACTATGGGGGTCTCCTCATGAGCATTTATGGAAACATCACATGGAGAATATTGAAAACATCCAAAACAATGCATATGTGGAACATTGTGATCATGGCATGGCATAGTAGATGAATTGCGCAAATCATGTAAAGGAAGCATGGCAATATCATCACAAGAAAAACAAAAGCAAATGACCATCATCTCGTCATCTACGCCATAAGTGCAAATGGGATTTATCTTAATGGGGCATGCATAGTTACTATGTTGAGATTGAAATGATGCAATATGGGAGATCTCACTCATAGCATATGGCAAGTTCAAAGGATTGTCAAACATAATGTGACCAATAGAATTTTCATAAGATATCCTATGAAGCATAGCATCACAACTAGGCAACTCAACATGCTCATCATCATATTCATCATAAATAGGTAAGTCAAGGCATGAAGAAGTCTCACTAGCATGAAGCATGGTAATAGGTAGGTCAACATCATGGGAGCAATCGATGTCAAGATAGTCCACTAGTGGGACAAGACAAGTACCATCACCTGTGTTACCTTTGGAGCGTCGCTCATGTGTTGTAGGTGAGATGTTGAAGATCGTCTCGTTGTCATCTTAATCTTGATGGAACCACGTGGGGGGTGCACCATCGTCCACCATGGCCATCGTCGTCTCCATTGGAGGTATGGACTCGTCGAGGATAGGCGTGTCATCATGTAGGAGACCTAGCACCAAAGAAGAAAACACACTAGGAGTAGAGGTTAAGTCGTTAGAAATCAAAGTGGCCTCACATGCCGTCTCAACTACCTCACTCACTAAGTGTTGTGTCTCACTCACTCCCTCTTGGATGCTCTCATTCGTATGGTTAGTGGAGTCACTCAAATGGCTCTCAACCTCACATAGGATGTGTTGCATTCTCTCAAGTGTGGGGATAGTGGTGGTCACACTCATCCTCTCATAGGAAATGCTCTCAATGTCACGTGTGGTGGAGTCACTCATGTCACTCATGTGTTGGTGGCTCTCCTCACATGGCAATTGGGGCATCTCGTCACATGTCGTTGTCAGAGAGATGTTGGTGCAAATGTCTCCATGCTCAATCATGTCGTGGTCGTAGCCGTGGATGAAGGCCGAAGATGGCACATCATCACTCTCCTCGAAGACCAAAGATAAGGTCTCATGAGCAGTCTCGTAGCTTGACTCGGAGTATGAGTCCAGTAGTGGCGCCGTCTTCATGTTGTTGAAGAGGTTTGTGCTCGTCGCCGTGGTCGAAGAGGATGGCCCTTGCTCGACCTTCTTGTCGCTGTCTTGTTGTTGGAGGCCCAAATGATGTGGCACCTCGTAGCTCGTCTCCATGACCGAAGGGAAATTCCCATGCTCGGCCATCTTCCTTGAGGGGCTTCCGAAGATGGAAGTGTCGCCCTCGCTCGTAGGTAGTCACCTTGGACTTGATGAAGTCGATGTAGGCGTACACGTGGGAAGTAGGCGAAGATGTCGTACGGCCAAAGGCGAAAATGCCTTCAGAACACTTGAGATGCCGAAGTGGTTGATGTAGCCGTAGCACCGTCTTTGTGGTGGTCGTCTCGCGGACTTATTTTGTGCTCATGAAGCTTCTACTTGGTGTGAGTTAGGGCTTGTTGGGACTTGTGCACTTGCGCTTATGGAGCATCTTCATGATGATGATGTCGTTGTCATTCTTGAGCTCGTAGTAGATGTCGTTCGTCGTCGTCGTGCACATGATGCTTGGAGGTGACTTGCCCTTCATGACGATGTGGACGTGGACGTGGACGTGGACGACTTGCGCTTGCATCGCCTGGGCGCTCCGAAGACTTGTGACTTTAATGTCGCCGCCTTGAGGATGATGAAGGGGAAGTAGACTTGATCAAGGCCCGAATCTCCTCCATCCTTGCATCTTGCTCCTCCTTTTGTGCGGAAAGCTTGTTGTTGATGTAGTTGTACATGCCGCCGTTGTTGTGGAAGACCGGAGATGAAATGCCTTGCCTATCCATCACAGGATTCGAGCCAATATGAGTGGAGAAAGAGAAGAATGAATACCAAATGTACCTTGACCGAAGTTGAAAGTGGATCAATGATCACTCCAATGTGGACAAGGAAATAGCACAATTGGTACCAATTCTTGTCGGTTTCTCACACGTACACAATTAAGGCTTATGGTGGAGCTCGGTGAAGATAGTGGCACAAAAATTTAATGCAAAATGTTAGCAAGAGTCAATAATGTTGAAAGAGATTCACAAATTCGCAAGTGTAACAAGTAGACCAATAGCAATATGTGGCACACGGAAACACACACAGGGATAGATAAATGGGGGCTTGCAACCAAGGATGAGCACAAAATGTGGAATCCACGGAAAACGCTCGTGTTGCACAACTCAAGACAGACGCTAGCACGATTTCTCTATAGGCGGATATGACACTTGTGCACAACCTATAAGATGCAAAATGGATAAACTTTCTATCGCAAGTATGCTATGTATGTATGGTTCCCGGTGTTTGATCCAAGATGATCGAATATGACAATCTTATGCAATGTGGTGGATGCTATGGCTATTGCTTACAAGCTTCTTTGCTCTTTCTTTTTTCTTTGCTTAAAAGCTTATTCTCTTTTTTTTGTATGGCCACTTTGCGAAATGCACAAACCAAGATAGCTATTAAGTATATGCGGGAACAAACTTGAGGCACACGAGATGATATGATACCAATACAGTATGGTATGTATGCAATGTATGGTGTAGATCACTAATGTGCACAAGTAACGTTGCCGGCAATACTCAAATGACTAGTCTCGATAGGCAAGTAACGCAAAATGGGCTAGGGGTTATCAATGCAATGGCAAGGGAATATACAATGGAGGGATACCACGATATCGAGATGATATGGAGGTTACCGTTCGTGGCGATGATGAGTGGCAGTGATCTTGATGGAGATACCAAGATGATGGAGACTCGTCCCTAAGTAGCCGAAACACCTTAGGAATTGGAAAAACCGCGAACTCAAAATCTCAAATGTGAAAATGGTGGTAGCGGGATGCGGTGGTGGTTACGAAAATGCAATGATGGGTTTTGCGAGTAGGCAATGCGGAAGTGGAAAGTAAGGTGGTGAACTATACACGGTGTCGGAGTTGGAAGCACGGTCCCTAAGTAGCCGAAGCACCTTAGGAGACACAACCCACAACACAAACAAAAATGGGTTAAGTTGGGGTGGCGGAAATGTACGGTGGGCTATGCCTATGCGGAAGTGGTGGTGGTGGTTGAAGAAGAAGAAACCATCCCTAAGTAGCCTAGACACGTTAGGAGACTCAAATCGCTCCTCAAGCAACCACTAATGCGATGGGGAACAAAATTCGTTAGGTTGCGGAAGTTGGTGGTGGTGTAGCGGATGATGTGGTGGAAGCCCTAGGAAAAGATGCCAAAATTCACAAACTTTGATGGAGTCAAAAGGTGTTGGTGGTATTTCTGTGGGAAGGGGGATGTCAAGAGCTTCAAAACGAGCTAAAGAACGTCAAAATCAGAGTTCGGATGAATTAGTTATGGCCGAAACAAAAATCAGCCGAAGTTGATATCTATAGGTAGCGAACGTCCGAAAAAAACTGTCGTCCGGTCGCCGGACGTCCGGTCGGGTCGGAAATCCGGTGATTCTGCTCGGTTTAGGGAGTTCCGGTCGTTCGGTAAGATCAGACGTCCGGTGGTTCCTGCGGCTCCGGACGTCCGGTAAAGGGCCGGTCGTCCGGTGTATCGGGGTCAACTCGAGATTCGAGATTCGGGACGCGATTTTGGGCGGAATTTGGGGATTTGGGGATCAAAATTGATGAGATTTCGTGGATTAAAGATGGGGATACTTGGGGAGATGCTAGATCCACTCGAAACCAAGCAAATCCATGGATCAAAATCAACAAAACATCATCAAACCAACAAATCACAAAAAAAAATTGGGGCTATTTTTGGTGGGGATTTTCGAATTTAGGACGAAATCAAGCAAAAGAAGGCTAGAAAACGGTTGGGGAGGCTCCGAAATCGTGATCAACGTGGCTCATGATACCAAGATGATATCATGAGACAAGCTGGCTCTGATACCAAGATGATGTAGGGTAGGAACCCTATAGCCCGATCTTTCACAAAAGGAGTGGATCCTGTGGATAAACACGAAGAACACGAGGATGAACGAAAGGAAAACACAAGAGGTAATCACTAAAACGACACGAATAAGTCACACATGGGCTAGATCCTCGACTACATAGAACGATACACGAATCCACGTACAACTAGGGACGATACACGGTAACCGGTTCTTCTCCGTGAGGAGGTCTTGTATCCACAAGGGGATCTTCCCTTGAAAAGGGGTCTTGAATCCAAGGTGGATCTTCTCTGAAGAGGGTTTGCGGTCTCTCTTGAGGAGTAGATCCGATATGGTTGAGCAATGCTCTATCTCCCAAATAAGCTAAACCAATGCTAACCCTAACTAGGAGGAGGTGGAGAGTATATATAGTCTAGGCGAATGAAAGGGTAAGTGGCTTCGGCTCAACACACGGGCGAGCGCACAGGCGTCGGACGTCCGACAGGTACCAGACGTCCGGTGGCTCGCGAGGGTCCGGTCGTCCGGTGCATGTCGGACGTCCAGCGTTTTGGCTCTGGACAGGTGGGGTCGGACGTCCGGTCGGCGTCGGTCGTCCGGGCGCTGGAGAGTGTCGGACGTCCGGTGTCTCCGGTCGTCCGTAGATTCGGCTCGGGTCCTCAGGGGCCGGACGTCCGGGCTGGGCCGGTCGTCCGGTGGCTGTAGCTTCGCGCAGCTTCTTCTCTGGGTCCTTGTACTTGGCGTCCTCGCTAGATGTTCCGTTGGATGTGGTGGCTTCGTGACTTTCCTCCAAGTACCTGAGCATGCATAGAACACACGTTGGAGGTAGTAGCCATAACTCACATGTAGAAAGTGATGGTTTAGAGAGGAGCGAGTTCACCTTGTGTCCAATGGCATATGTTCGAGGTCTCGTCATATGTCCACTTTGGGGTTTGGAGAGTAGTCGGAGTGTACATGGGGATGAACGTGGGATGCTCCGCATCAACATACATCTACGTCGTGCGTTTGACTCTCCCTGGTAATCGCTCTATCGAAGCTTTGAGAGTTTTGACTACGACGGTTGCCGATCACCGCCTGCTGCTGGGTAAGAACTGGTAAGAATTTGAGATTTGCTTGACGGATTTGTGACACCACCACCACCTCTTGTTAGTAGTCTGTAGGATCATATTCTTGTGTGTTTCAATTGTTGCTAACCATGGCTGGATCACAAGCCGACGAGACTGACTGGGAGAACATGACGAATAAGGAGTTGCATGATAAATTTCAGCAAATGATGAGTGGACAGGTGCAAGATGTGCTAAATAGATTTGAAGAGGCCATGGAGAAGATAGATGGCATGGAGAAGACGTTCGAAACAAAGCTCGATAACAGGTTTAATGAATTGCTCACGCGTCTTCCACCACCACCACTGGCTGCACCTAACGCACCACTACAACAACAACAACGACTACCTACACATCGTGAAACAGCCCTCCACCGAGCGATCCATCTCCCTCTTGCACCTGGCCAAACTGTTGGTGCTGCTGTTGATACTTCTGTGGCTCCTGCTGCTGATGCGGAGGAGGATGATTTTGCCGGAGATTACGAGGATGAGGTTGATCAAAATCAGAACTACATGCCACCACCAGCACAGCAACCACCAGGTCATCCACATACAAATAATGCCAATGGTAGGGCTCACCCTGAGGTACGAGATCATGACCATCTCCCTAAACTAAAATTGAATATTCCACCATTTGAGGGTAGATATGCTCCTGATATATATCTTACTTGGGAGTTAGAAACTGAACAACAATTTACATGTTTACAATATCCCGAGGAGAGACGTGTTCCTGCTGCTATTTGTGCATTCACTAGTTTTGCATATGTTTGGTCGTCTGAGCATTATAGATTATATCCTATTCCAACTACTTGTGCTGCTTTGAAAACTGCTATGCGTACTCGTTGGGTTCCACCATATTATCAACGTGAATTACTTCAAAAATTGCATCGCTTAAGACAAGGAAAAAATTCTGTAGAAGAATATTATCAGGAATTACAAACTGGCATGATTAGATGTGGTATTGTTGAGGAGAATGAAGCTATGCTTGCATGTTTTATGGGTGGATTAAATAGACAAATTCAGACCATTCTAGGGTATAAGGAGTATACTAATATCACTTGTTTATTCCATCTTGCTTGTAAAGCTGAACGTGAAGTGCAGGATCGACAGGCATTGGCGCGAACGAACTTTTCTGCAGGTTGATCTTCATCATGGACACCACGTGCATCCTCTACTTCCACTCCACCAGCACCTCCATCAGGTGCCACCTCCAGCCGCGATACAAGAAAGCAGGCACAACCACCACTATCTGCCAAGAGCACACCTGCCGGACCTGCGCAGAGCTCTTCTTCGTCCATGGCATCAGCAGGGCACACAAGTGATATTATTTGTCATCGTTGTAAGGGAAGAGGACATTTTGCGAGAGAATGCCAATCTCAGCGTGTGATGATTGCTACTGAGGATGGTGGGTATGAGTCCGCTAGTGACTATGATGAGGAGACTTTGGCTCTTATTACACGTGAAGAACACGATGGAGATGATTCTGATCATGAGACGAAATACATGGCTCCTGAAGATGCTGACAGGTATGAATGTTTAGTTGCTCAACGTGTTTTGAGTGTGCAGGTCACACATGCTGAGCAAAATCAGAGGCATAATTTGTTCCATACAAAGGGAGTTGTGAAGGAACGTTCTGTTCGCGTCATCATAGATGGAGGGAGCTGCAATAACTTGGCTAGCATGGAGATGGTGGAGAAGCTATCTCTCGCCACAAGACCACATCCACATCCTTACTACATCCAATGGTTCAACAACGGCGGCAAGGTTAACGTAACACGTACTGTTCGTGTGCATTTTAGTATCTCTACATATGCTGATTATTTTGATTGTGATGTGGTACCTATGCAAGCATGTTCCTTATTACTTGGTAGACCATGGCAATTTGATAAAAAATCTGTACACCATGGTAGAAACAACCAGTATACTCTTGTTCATAAGGATAAAAATATTACTTTGCTTCCTATGACTCCTGAATCCATTTTGAAAGATGATATTAATAGAGCTAATAAAGCAAAATAGGAGAAAAATAAGAGTGAAAATCAGATTGTGGCAAAAGAATTTGAGCAACAAATGCAGCCTAATAATAAACAATCTAGTGTTGCTTGTGAAATTAAATTGAAAAGTGCATGTTTACTTGCCACCAAATATGATATTGATGATCTAGATTTCAACAAATATATTTGCTATGCTTTTGTGTGCAAAGAGGCATTATTTTCATTCGAGGACGTGCCTTCCTCTTTGCTTCCTACTGTCACTAACATTTTGCAGGAGTTCACTGACGTCTTTCCAGAAGACGTGCCACTGGGATTACCACCTATTCGAGGTATTGAGCATCAAATTGACTTAATTCCCGGTGCATCATTACCCAACCGTGCACCATACCGTACCAATCCAGCGGAGACGAAGGAGATTATGCGTCAAGTACAAGAACTGCTTGACAAAGGTTATATACGCGAATCCCTTAGTCCTTGTGCTATTCCTATCATTTTGGTGCTGAAAAAGGATGGTACGTCACGTATGTGCGTTGATTGTAGGGGCATTAATAATATTACTATTTGTTATCTTCATCCTATTCCTAGGCTAGATGATATGCTTGATGAATTGAGTGGCTCTACAATATTCTCCAAAGTTGATTTGCGTAGTGGATACCATCAAATTTGTATGAAATTGGGAGATGAATGGAAAACAGCATTTAAAACTAAGTTTGGATTATATGAGTGGTTAGTCATGCATTTTGGGTTAACTAATGCACCTAGTACTTTCATGAGGTTAATGAACGAAGTTTTACGTGCTTTCATTGGACGATTTGTGGTAGTTTACTTTGATGACATATTGATTTATACAAAATGTTTGGAGGAACATTTGGAACATTTACGTGCTGTTTTTATTGCTCTACGTGATGCACGTTTGTTTGGTAACCTTGGAAAGTGCACCTTTTGCACCGACCGAGTATCTTTTCTTGGCTATGTTGTTACTCCACAGGGAATTGAAGTTGATAAAGCCAAGATTTAAGCTATTGAGAGTTGGCCGCAGCCCAAAACGGTCACACAAGTGAGGAGTTTCCTTTGCCTCGCTGGTTTCTATAGGCGTTTTGTGAGAGATTTCAGCACCATTGTTGCACCTCTCAACGAGCTTACAAAGAAGGATGTGCCTTTTGTTTGGGGTACCGCACATGAAGAAGCCTTCACGGTATTGAAAGATAAGTTGACACATGCTCCTTTACTCCAACTTCCTGATTTTAATAAGAATTTTGAGCTTGACTGTGATGCTAGTGGAATTGGATTAGGAGGTGTGTTATTACAAGATGGCAAACCTGTTGCATACTTTTCTGAAAAATTGAGTGGGCCTAGTCTGAACTATTCTACTTATGATAAAGAATTATATGCTCTTGTTCGGACTTTAGAAACTTGGCAACATTATTTATGCCCCAAAGAATTTGTTATACATTCTGATCATGAATCTTTGAAACACATTAAAAGTCAAGAAAAACTGAGCCGTAGACATGCTAAATGGTTTGAATTCATTGAGACTTTCCCTTATGACATTAAACACAAGAAGGGTAAAGAAAATGTTATTGCTGATGCATTGTCTCGTTGTTACACTATGCTTTCACAACTTGACTTTAAAATATTTGGTTTGGAGACAATCAAAGATCAATATGTGCATGATGCTGAATTTAAAGATGTATTGGAGAATTGTAAAGAAGGTAGAACATGGAACAAGTTCGTCGTTAATGACGGATTTGTGTTTCGTTCTAGAAAGCTATGCATTCCACCTAGCTCCAAATTCGTCTTTTGTTATTGCAGGAGGCACATGGAGGAGGACTAATGGGACACTTTGGCGTGAAGAAGACGGAGGATATACTTGCTACACATTTGTTTTGGCCAAAGATGAGACGGGATGTTGAGCGTTTTGTTGCTCGCTGCACTACATGTCAAAAAGCTAAGTCACAACTCAATCCTCATGGTTTATATATGCCTTTGCCTGTACCTAGTGTTCCTTGGGAGGATATATCTATGGACTTTGTTTTAGGTTTACCTCGAACAAAGAAGGGGAGGGATAGCATATTTGTTGTCGTGGATAGATTCTCGAAAATGGCACACTTTATACCATGTCATAAAAGCGATGATGCTGTTAATGTTGCTGATTTGTTCTTTCGTGAAATTATTCGCTTGCGTGGTGTGCCAAATACTATTGTTTCAGATCGTGATACTAAATTTCTTAGCCACTTTTGGAGATGTCTATGGGCTAAGTTGGGGACTAAACTACTTTTTAGTACTACTTGTCACCCCCAAACTGATGGACAAACTGAAGTAGTCAATAGAACATTTGTCTACTCTGCTTAGGGCTGTTTTGAAGAATAATAAGAAAATGTGGGAAGAATGCTTGCCTCATATTGAATTTCCTTATAATCGTTCATTGCATTCTACTACTAAGATGTGCCCTTTTGAAATTGTGTATGGTTTCCTACCTCATGCACCTATTGATTTGTTGCCTCTTCCATCTTCGGAGAATGTTAATTTTGATGCTAAAGAAAGTTCTGAATTGATTTTAAAAATGCATGAGTTAACTAAGGAAAACATTGAGCGTATGAATGCTAAATATAAACTTGCTGGACATAAGGGTAGAAAACATGTTGTGTTTGCACCTGGAGATCTTGTTTGGTTACATTTGTGTAAAGATGGATTTCCTAATTTGCGCAAATCAAAGCTAATGCCACGTGCTGATGGTCCTTTTAAGGTGTTAGAGAAAATAAATGATAATGCATATAAACTTGAGCTACCTGCAGATTTTTGGGTTAGTCCCACTTTTAACATTGCAGATTTGAAGCCTTATTTGGGCGAGGAAGATGAGCTTCCATCGAGGACGGCTTCATTTCAAGAAGTGGAGGATAATGAGGACATCAATACCATTGTTACACCCACAACCCCTACTGTTACATATACTGGACCAATTACTAGAGCTCGCGCACGCCAATTAAATTTCCAGGTACTTCCGTTTCTTGGTAATGATTCTAATGTTCATGAGAATATGATGCTGCCTAAATTGGATATATTTGTTTTGCTTACAAATGAAGGGCCTAGCTTGGAGAAGGATGAACATTGGAGCAAGAACACGCATGGAGTTGATGGCATGCGCAAGGGGATCAAGAACGGAGTTACAAGTGATGATTTCAGGACTTTGAAGCCACCATCAGGAGTGCATGAAGCCTTGGACGAAATATACAAGATGCCACTTCATAATATTCGTCCATAGGCTATTCTAGGTGTTGCGTCACCTTATTAATGGGCCAGGCCCATGTAATTTCGAAATACTTAAGTATAGGCTATTTTTGGAGTCCGTATGTGTGGGGAAACAAGAGTTAGGGTTGGTTTCGGACCCCACTCTCAAGGGACACGAAATTCCCCCTTCTTCCTCCATATATACAGCCCTTAGGGCGTCGTTTAGACTTTGGGTTTTGTTTAGATTAAAAGTTCGCCATAGCTGCAACTTCGCGTACTTCGTTTGTGTTCAACGACCAGACCAAGGCGTCACAAAACCTCACCTTGATCAATAAAGCTTTCATCTCATATTCACAATATCCAGATTGCAATCTCAGTTTCTTGCTTGTTCTTCATTTGCTTGCAGGAAACAGACCCTCGTGGTCAGGTTGATCATGCTCCGGCGTGGTCAATAACCCTCGGAAGTTGTTTTAGCGATTGCTAAGGCGCGACGTCTCGCACATTCGTAGTCGGATCGTCAAGGTCAACTCCGACAGAAAACGATAACCACCATCTCATCGAAACATCGGGACACCTTTGCCTCTATCACGCTAAGACCAGCAACTTGAGATGACGATGCAACTGCAAATTCAACAAAGCAAATACAGAAAAGATTATGCAAAGGCTCAGATTGGTTCGGATAGGATGAACTAACCCTAATATTTTTTTTGGATTTTTCGTGGACTATAGGTATGAAGAATAGACTCGATCTAAACTACGAAAAACTGTAAAATCTCACCGAGCAACCTGGAAATCTGATACCACTTGATAGAGGCAAAGTTGTCCTGTCTTTCGATGAGATACTGGCTATCGTTTTAGAGGAAGTCGACTTTGACGATCCGACTACGAACGTGCGAGGACGTTGCGCCTTAGCAATCGCTCAACCAACTCCGAGGGGTTATTGACCACGCGGAGCACGATCAACCTGACCACGAGGGCCTGTTTCCTGCGGGCAAATGAAGAACATGCAAGAAACTGAGATTGCAATCTGGATATTGCGAATATAAGATGAAAGCTTTAGTGATCAAGGTGGGGGTCTGTGACGTCTTGGTCTGGTCGTTGGACACAAACGAAGTATGCGAAGTTGCAGCTATGGCGAACTTTTAATCTAAACAAAACTCAAAGTCTAAACGATGCCCTAAGGGCTGTATATATGGAGGAGAGAGGGGGAATTTCGTGGCCCTTGGTGGAGGGGTCCGAAACCAACCCTAACTCTGGTTTCCCCACACATACAGACTCTAAAAACAGCCTATACTTAAGTACTTCGAAAATACATGGGCCTGGCCCAATAATAAGGTGACGCAGCACCTAAAATAGCCTCTGGACGAAATTTATGAAGTGGCATCTTGTATATTTCGTCCCATGCTTCATGCACTCATTATGGTGGCTTCAGAGTCCTGGAATCATCACTTGTAACTCCGTTCTTGTTCCCCTTGCGCATGCCATCATCTCCATGCTTGAACTTGCTCCAAGGTTCATCTTTCTTGTCCAAGCTAGGCCCTTCATTTGTAAGCAAAACAAATGTATCCAATTTAGGCAGCATCATATTCTCATGAACATTAGAATCGTTACCAAGAAACGAAAGTACCTGATAATTCAATTGGCATGCGCGAGCTCTAGTAATTGGTCCAGTATGTATAGCAGCAGGGGCTGTGGGTGTAATAATGGTATTGATGTCCTCATCAGCAAGGGAATATACAATGGAGGGATAGCACGATACCAAGTTGATATGGAGGTTACCGTCCTTGGCGATGATGAGTGGCGGTGTCCTTGATGTAGATATCAAGATGATGGAGACTCGTCCCTAAGTAGCCGAAACACATTAGGAAACAGAAAAATCGCGAACTCAAAATCTCAAATGTCAAATGGTGGTAGCGGGAATGCGGTGGTGGTTGCGTAAGCTCAAAGGGATTGTGGAAATGCAATGATGGTTTGTGGAGTACGCAATGCGGAAGTCGAGAGTCAGGTGGTGGACTATACACGGTGTCGGAGTTGGAAGCACGGTACCTATGTAGCCGAAACATCTTAGGAGACACAACTCACAACACAAACAAAATTGGGTTAACTTGGGATGGTGGAAGTGTATGGTGGGCAAGCCTATGTGGGAGTTATGGTGGTGGCGGTGGTTGATGAAGAAGCAACCGTCCCTAAGTAGCCTAGACACCTTAGTAGACTCAAATCACTCCTCAAGCAACCACTAATGCGATGGGAACAAAATTGGTTAGGTTGCAGAAGTCGGTGGTGGTTATGCGGAGGTTGTGGTGGAAGCCCTAGGCAAAGATGCCAAAGTTCCAAAATTTTGATGGAGTCAAATGGTTATGGTAGTATTTTTGTTGGAAGGGGGATGTCAAGAGCTTTTCAACGAGTTAAAGAACGTCAAAAACGGACTCCGGATGAATTAGTTATGGACAAAACGGTGAAACAGGGGAAGCTGAAATCCTAGGGGCCGGATGTCCGGGGTGGAGCCGGGATTTCCGGGGCTGTCTGTCCAGAACCGAGCAGATTTGGTGCTCCAGGAGCCGAATGTCCGGCTTGGGGCCCAGATGTCCGGCCCGACGAATCCAGATCTAATTTGGGGCGGAAATTTTCGAATTGAGGTGGAAATTGATGATTCCAAGCGCAAAATTTGATGGATTTCAAGGATGGAAAGTGGGGAAACTTGGGGATATGCTAGATCCACTCGAAACCAAGCAAATCCATGGATCAAAATCAACAAAACATCATCAAATAAACAAGTCACAAAAAAAATTTGGGGCTATTTTTGGTGGGGATTTTTGAATTTAGGACGAAATCAAGCAAAGAAGGCTAGAAAAAGAGGGGTGGGGGCTCCAAATTCGTGATCAACCTTGCTCTGATCCAAGATGACGTAGGGTAGAACCCTAGTGGCCCGATGTATCATGGAAGGTGCGGATCCCGCGATGAACATGAAGAACACGAGGGGGAAAACGAGGGGAATCACGAGGGGAAACACGAGAGAACACTCAAACCAACAAGAATGATCACACATGCGCTAGATCCATGAACACAAAGGGAGATTGATGCGGAGCATCCCACGTTCATCCCCGTGTACACTCCGACTACTCTCCAAACCCCAAGTGGACATATGATGAGACCTCGAACATACGCCATTGGACACAAGGTGAACTCGCTCCTCTCCGAACCATCACTTTCTACATGTGAGATATGGCTACTACCTCCAACGTGTGTTCTATGCATGATCAGGTACTTGGAGGAAAGCCACGAAGCCACCACATCCAACAGAACAGCTAGCGAGGACGCCAAGTACAAGGACCCAGAGAAGAAGCTGCACGAAGCTACAGCCACCGGACGATCGGCCCAGCTCGGACGTCCGGCCCCTGAGGACCCGAGCCGAATCTATGGACGACCGGAGACACCGGACGTCCGACACTCTCTAGCGCCCGGACCACCGACGCCGACCGGACGTCCGACACCACATATCCAGAGCCAAAACGCCGGACGTCCGACATGCACCGGACGACCGGACCCTCGCGAGCCACCGGACGTCTGGTACCTGTCGGACGTCCGACGGCTGTGCACCCGCCCGTGTGTTGGGCCGAAGCCACTTACCCTTTCATTCGCCTATACTATATATACTCCTCCATCTCCTCCTAGTTAGGGTTAGCGTTGTGTTAGCTCATTTGTGAGATAGAGCTTCGCTCATCCATATCGGATCTACTCCTTGAGAGAGACCACGGCCCCTCTTCAGAGAACATCCACCTTGGATTCGAGACCCCTGTACGGGAAGATCCCCTAGTGGATTCAAGACCTCCTCACGGAGGAGAACCGGCTACCCTTTGTATCGTCCCTTGTTGGATTTGGATCGTGTATCTCCTTGTGTTTCGAGGATCTAGCGCATGTGTGATCATACTTGTTGGTTTGAGTGTTCTCTTGTGTTCCCCTCGTGATTTTCCCCTCGTTTCCCTCCTCGTGTTCTTCGCGTTCTTTGTGGGATCCACTCCTTTCGTGAAAGATCGGGCCACTAGGGTTCTACCCTACATCAGAGATACAAGATCCAAAGTCAACAACGGACGATACAAGAGGTAACCGGTTCTTCTCCGTGAGGAGGTCTTGAATCCACAAGGGGATCTTCCCGTGAGGGGTCTTGAATCCAAGGTAGATCTTCTCTGTAGAGGGGCCGCGGTCTCTCTCGTGGAGTAGATCTGATATGGATGAGCGTAGCTCTATCTCTCAAATGAGCTATCACAACGCTAACCCTAAAACGTAGGTGGAGGGGGAGCATATATAGTCTAAGGGGCGAAGGGGTACATGGGCCACGGCCCAGATGCACTGCACGCAGGCAGGGGGGCTGGATGTCCGGGCGTCGGGCCAGATGTCCGGGCCTTCTCGAGACGCCGAATGTCCGGGCGCTGGGGCCGGATGTCCGGGCTGGCAGGGTCCAACCTTGTTGCTCTCTGGAATGGCGGGGTCCGGATTTCCAGGCTGGAGGCCGGATGTCCGGGGGCTCGGGACGCGCCAGATGTCCAGGCTGGTCGCCGGATGTCTGGGCCCTGTAGACTTGGCCGATGGCTCCTTGCTGCTGGTGACACATCCAGGGGCCGGATGTCCGGGTCCTGGAAGCTGTCTCCGTCTTCTTCCGTCGTCGCTTCCATGCTTCCCTCGCGGATGGTGTAGTTGTTCCTTGGCGCTTGCACTCCTCGTCGTCGTCCTTAGTGTTCCGACAATACCTATGCATGCAAACGAGAGGGGTGTCAAGTAGCATACCATCCTCGAAGGGGTCAAGTGAGCACGTGTAAAGGAGATCATTCACCTTTATGTATGTGAAGTAGATGTCGCACGTGTCACTTGCCAAATGGACTCTTGACATGGTGATGTCCATAGGATGCTCCGCATCAAGGCTAATTTACTATAACACCCACGATGTAGCTATATCCCCCACGCGTCGGAGCATGACTTAGAGACATAACTGCATTGTAGGCATGTCGCAAGAGGGGTACTCTTTACACATCCCATGTACTGAATAAGAAAGAGGTACAGAGTTGGCTTACAATCGCCACTTCACACAATACATAAATATAGCATTACATCATCCAGAATACAATCAAGGTCTGACTACGGAACCAAAATAAAGACAACCCCAAATGCATAAGATCCCCGATCGCCCCAACTGGGCTCCACTACTGATCGTCTGGAAAGGAAACATAGTAACGTCCTGAATCCTCGTTGAACTCCCACTTGAGTTCGGTCGCATCCCCTAGAATGGCATCATCGGCACCTGCATCTGGTTTTGGAAGTAATCTGTGAGTCACGGGGACTCAGCAATCTCCCACCCTCGCGATCAAGACTATTTAAGCTCATGGGTAGGAAAAGGTAGTGAGGTGGAGCTGCAGCAAGCACTAGCCTATATGGTGGCTAACATACGCAAATGAGAGCGAGAAGAGAAGCATAGCATGGTCGATAAACTATGATCAAGAAGTGATCCTAGAACTACTTACGGTCAAGCATAACACGAGACCGTGTTATCATCCCGGACTCCACCGAAAAGAGACCATCACGGTTACACACGGTGTTGATTCATTTTAATTAAGTTAAGTGTCAGGTTTTGTACAACCGGACATTAACAAATTTCCATCTGCCCATAACCGCGAGCACGGCTTTCGAAAGTTCAAAACCCTGCAGGGGTGTCCCAACTTAGCCCATCACAAGCTCTCACGGTCAACGAAGGATATTCCTTCTCCTAGGACAACCCGATCAGACTCGGAATCCCGGTTACAAGACATTTCGACAATGGTAAAACAAGACCAGCAAAGCCACCCGAATGTGCCGACAAATCCCGATAGGAGCTGCACATATCTCGTTCTCAGGGCACACCAGATTGTCCATGATTCTGGTAGGCCAACCCAGAGTTACCCCTGGTGGCCACCTGCTACTGACAGGTTGGACCAACACTAAGAGGAGCACTGGCCCGGGGGTTTAAAATAAAGATGACCCTTGAGTCCGCGGAACCCAAGGGAAAAAGGCTTAGCTGGAAAATGGTAAAACCAAGGTTGGGCCTTGCTGGAGGAGTTTTATTCAAGGCGAACTGTCACGGGGTTCCCATTATAAGCCAACCGCGTAAGGAACGCAAAATCAAGGAACATAACACCGGTATGACGGAAAACTAGGGCGGCAAGAGTGGAACAAAACACCAGGCATAAGGTCGAGCCTTCCACCCTTTACCAAGTATATAGATGCATTAAAGTAGACAAGGTATAACAATGATATCCCAACAATAATCATGTTCCAACAGGGAACAAACTCCAATCTTCACCTCCAATTAGCAACGCTATAAGAGGGGCTGAGCAAAGCGGTAACATAGCCAAAGAACGGTTTGTTTGGACAAGGTGGGTTAGAGGCTTGACATGGCAATATGGGAGGCATGATAAAGCATGTGGTAGGTGTCACGGTATAGGCATAGCAATAGAGCGAGCAACTAGCAAGCAAAGATAGAAGTGATTTCGAGGGTATGGTCATCTTGCCTGCAAAGTTCTCCGAGTTGACGTAAGCTTGATCCTCGTAAGCGTACTCAACAGGTTCCTCGATCACGTACTCGTCTCCCGGCTCTATCCAAGGCAAGAACACAAGCAAAAGAAGCCACAATCAACCACGGTGCAATGCGCAAGCAACATGATGCAAAACATGGCATGATATGCGGGATGTAATATGCAATGCATATGCGTGCACCGGAAGGAACAAATTGAACCAGGACTCAACTTGGCAAACCAAGTGCGCCGCTGGAAAGATGAGTTGATTACGGTCGAAATCGACATAAAGATCACCGAAATCGGATGCACGGTTTGCAAATGGCAAGCAAAACAATAATGGCACTATTCTCCGATTAACAACACGATGTCGTCTAAAATGCAACAAGAAAATGAGCTACTGCACTCTAACATAGCAACAAAGCACATGGCGGTGATCTAATCAAGATGCTTGACAAAAGATGAACACTGAGCTACGGCTAATTCACACAATAGCAGGTTCAAACAAGCATGGCAAAAGTGCAAAAGATAACAACATCTGAGACTTAGTGAAAATAACATCATGTCAGGATTTAACATCAGGAAGCAATGTTTGGAGCAAGATAACAACATGCTACAGGAACATATCATGGAAAAGCAAGGCATGGCATGAAACTACTCAAAGCATATAACAAAAGTCCCTTACTGACCATAAGCCAAAAGGGCACAGAAAACAAGATGGCACCCATGTAAACATAGCAAGTTTCATTAACAGATTCAGACTTAGCAGAAAACTGGACATGGCATAAACAAAGTTAAGTAGGCACGTTTGCGAGCTTGATGCACTCAACACAAGGCCTTGCATGACAAACTAAGCATACTATCGGCAAGAAGACATGATCAAGAAACTAAACATGGCAAGAACAATCTCATAGCATGCATCGATCAACTACAACAACCTTGGCAAAATTGATTAACACGTAAACAATCTGCCAGGAACATTTTATAACAAAAGTAGAGCAAGATTGAGTCATGCTGGGTTACTCCATAAATGCAAACAAAGACATGGATGGATAGAGCACAACCATATGCCCAAATCATCCTTACTGAACATACTCAAAAGAGGCATGGATCTCTCTATAGCAACAAGAATACATGGCATAAAAATAACATCAGGGAAATGACTTAGAAGAATTCTAAGTCCCTGAAATCAGCAACATCACGAGAGCTACTTTGCATGCTTGTGCTAGTCACCACATTGATCACAAAAATACATGGCATACACCCCTGTAAAGATGGCATGGCATAGCCCAAAACAAACCTAGGGCTCAAGTTCATAGGAGGCACACAATAATCATTTCAAAAATGACAAATGCTCATACTCTGTTACGAAACAGAAACTAACATTTTATAGCACTCTTGCAACAGCATTTTAGGCATCAAGATGGACTCAACCAAGCATGGTGCAATGGAACAAAATGAAGAGGGCATCATGATGAACATTTTGATATGCCACACGCACGATATGGAGCTACGAGCACAAAGTTATGATGCAATGAACATGCCATGAAAATGTTAAGGACTTGGGGGAAAGTCACCTCCGAATCCCAGATCTAGGGTTTCGGGCACGTGGATCGAGGTTCATTGGAGTTGGATCTCGCGATGGCCGGAGCTGAGGAAGGCTGCTGGAGGCTCGCCGGAGAGGGAGGGACGCGGTGGCCGGAGCTGGCGCGGCGGCAGCCGGGGAAGGCACGGGCGGC
>NC_041380.1:184640015-184710398 GCF_002162155.2 Triticum dicoccoides | reverse complement strand
GTGGACGGCCGCGGTCGCCGGCAGCGTGGAGGGGAGCGGTGAGGTACGGGCGAGGTGGCTGGCGAAGGTGGCGGCCGGCAACGGGGACTCGGGCGCGCGGCGTGGGAGGAGACGGCAGCGGCGGAGATCGGGCTGGAGGGCGGCGCGATGGGCTCGGGGCAGGGGGTGGGGAGAAGTGGGGCTCGCCGGGGCGGTGGCGCTGACACGTGGCGAGCCCCGATTGGGCGCGGGCGGCGGCGGATGCGTGTCTGGCGCGGAGAGGGGAAGTTTTTAGGGTTTCATCTGCGATTTTGAACGGGAAGACCTATTTATACATAGGAGGAGGTAGGAGAGTCCAAATGGAGTGCGGTTTTCAGCCACGCGATCGTGATTGAACGGCCAAGAGGATGGAGGGGGTTTGGATGGGTTTTGTGCCACTTTGGAGGGGTGTTGGGCTGCAACACACACGAGGCCTATACGGTTCCTCGGTTAACCATTGTAGTATCAAACGGACTCCAAATGGCACGAAACATGACAGGCGGTCTACCAGTGGTTTACCAAGGCCGCTTGGAAAATCTCAGTCCAATCCTAGAACGTTTAACACCCGCACACGGAAAGAGGCAAAAGGGGACACCGGAGGACGTAGGAGTGCCGGAATGCAAAACGGACAACGGGGGAAATGCTCGGATGCATGAGACGGACACGTATGCAAATGCGATGCACATGATGACATGATATGAAATGCATGACATGAACAAAATGCAAAACGAAGACAAAACCCAACCACGAGGGAATAACATAACTTAGATCCGAAAATGGCAAGAGTTGGAATACAAATACGGCAAGTTACATACGGTGCGTTACAACACTCCACCACTACGAAAGGATATCGTCCCGAGATCTAGGACTGGAAAAACTCCAGATATTCAGAACGGAGGTGGTCCTCGCATTCCCGGGTGGCTTCACGGTTGGAATGATGTGACCACTTCACTTTTAGAAATTTGATAGACTTGTTGCGAGTCTTGCGCTCAGTTTCTTCAAGAATAGCAACGGGATGCTCATGATAAGACATGTCTTCTTGGAGATCAATCTCTTCGAAGTTGATGGTGCGGTCAGGATTCTTGAAACACTTGCGAAGCTGTGACACATGAAACACGTCATGCACGTTTGCAAAAATGGACGGAAGCTCAAGTTGATAGGCGAGGTCGCCTCTTTTGCCAATGATCTTGAAAGGACCCATGTATCTAAGGGCAAGTTTCCCTTTGATACCGAAGCGACGAGTACCTTTCATTGGAGAGACACAGGGGTAAACATGGTCTCCGATCTCGAAAGCCAAGTCCCAATGCTTGCTATCATAGTAACTTTTCTGGCGCGATTCCACGGCTTTGAGATTTTCACGAATGACTTTGCACATTTCTTCAGCCTCTGTGATCAAGTCATTGCCCAGAAGTTAGCGTTCACCAGTCTCTGACCAGTTAAGAGGAGTACGACACTTTCTGCCATAGAGAATCTCGAATGGGGCCTTGCCCGAACTTGCTTGGAAGCTATTGTTGTAGGAGAACTCGGCATATGGAAGACAATCTTCCCACTTCATACCGAAAGAAATGACACAAGCCCTGAGCATATCTTCAAGAATTTGATTTACTCGCTCAACTTGGCCACTAGTTTGAGGGTGAAAAGTTGTGCTGAAGCGAATGCTGGTGCCCATGGCCTTCTAAAAAGAATCCCAGAACTTAGAGGTAAAGATGCTTCCACGATCTTAAGATATCAACTGCGAAATGTCGTGCAAAGAGACAATCCTGGAGGTATATAGCTCTGCCAACTGAGCTGATGTGATAGATTCTTTGATAGGAAGAAAATGAGCCACTTTAGTAAGCTTGTCGATGACAACAAAGATAGCATCATTGCCATGCTTGGACTTGGGGAATCCAGTCACGAAGTCCATCTCAATATGGTCAAACTTCCATTCTGGAATGGCAAGAGGTTGGAGGAGACCAACTGGTCGTTGGTGTTATGCTTTCACTCTTCTGCAGACATCAATTCATTCACGAACTGAGCAATCTCACGCTTCATTCAAGTCCACCAATACGACTGCTTGAGGTCATGGTACATCTTTGTACTTCCAAGATGAATAGATAGGAGTGAATTATGAGCCTCGTTCATAATGACTTTACGACGATCACCCTTAGGAACAACAATGCGATCCTCGAAGAATAGAGTATCTTTGTGATCAAGGCGATAACACTTGTACTTGGCTTGGCTCTTGGCAATCCCAATCTTCACCTTCTTCACCATGGCATCAAGAAGTTGAGCCTCACGAATCTGATCTTCCAAAGTAGAAGAGACTTGGAGGTTGCAAGGAATCCTTGAGGAACAACTTGGAGATTAAGTTTGCGGAAAGCTTCACAAAGATCCGGTTGGAAGGGCTTAAGAATCAAACTATTGCAGTAAGCCTTCCTGATCAAAGCGTCTACATTGACATTGGCCTTTCCTGGAGTATATTCGATACTCGGATTATACTCTTGAATCATCTCGACCCAACGAGTCTGGCTGAGGTTGAGGTTGGGCTGAGTGAAGATGTACTTGAGACTCTTATGATTAGTGAAGATGTCCAATTTCCTTCCCAACAAGAGATGTATCCATGTTAAAAGAGCATGGACAACTGCCGCCAACTCGAGGTCATGAGTGAGGTAGTTCTTTTCGTTGGGCTTCAACTCCCGAGAGGTATAGGCCACAACTTTCTTCTCTTGCATTAACACAGCACCGAGACCTTGAAGGGAAGCATCACAGAAAACCTCAAATGGTTTGGATTCATCAGGAGGAGTCAGAACTGGAGCTGTGACTAACTTCTCTTTGAGGGTGTTGAAAGCCACGTCACATTCAGGCGTCCAGACATACTTCACATGCTTCTGGAGGAGGTTGGAAAGAGGCTTCGCGATCTTAGAGAAATTCTCAACGAATCTTCGACAATAGCTTGCAACCCAAGAAAGCTGCGGAGCTGCTTCACATTCTGAGGCGATTCCCAATTCACAATTACAGACACCTTCTCAGGATTAACAGCTATGCCCTTGGCGAAGATGATATGGCCAAGGTAGAGAACCTCATCGAGCCAAAACTCGCACTTTGAAAACTTCACGTAGAACTGATGTTCTCTGAGTTTGTCCAGCACCAATCTCAAATGCTTGGCATGATCCTCTTTGTTCTTGGAAAAGACCAAAATGTCATCGAGATAGACCAAGACGAAGTCATTTGTGTAAGGGTTGAAGATGAAGTTCATCATGCGAGAGAATGTTGGAGGAGCATTGACAAGGCCGAAAGACATGACAGTGTATTCATAGGAACCATAGCTTGATCTGAATGCTATCTTGGGGATATCTTGTTCACGAATGCGAATCTGATGATAGCCCATATGGAGGTCAAGCTTGGAGAATACTTGAGCACCTTTGAGTTGTTCGAATAGCTCATTGATGTTGGGAAGTGGGTACTTGTTCTTTATGGTCTTCTTGTTCAATGGGCGGTAGTCGACACAAAGTCGGTCCGTGCCATCCTTCTTCTTGACAAAAAGAACACCACAACCCCATGGAGAAGAACTTGGTCGGATCAGACCCATACGCTCTTGTATATCAAGTTGTTTCTTCAGCTCCTTCAACTCTTCTGGTCCAAGCTTGTAAGGACGTTTACAAACAGGTTCCGTGCCAGGCTCAAGATCGATGACAAATTCAACTGGCCGGTGAGGAGGCATTCTTGGAAGCTCTTCTGGAAAGACGTCTTGCTTTTCACAAACGACTGGAATCTGAGAGATGGCATCCAACTCGCCCTTCTCGTTGAGAGAAAACAGTCGAATGGTATCATCACGAGCGGCAAAGACGATCACATCCTCAGATGAGTGTGTCAATTGAATCTTCCTGGCAGCACAATCAAGTTGAGCCTTGTGCTTAGAAAGCCAGTCCATGCCGAGAATTATATCAATATCCGAGTCACCAAGAACAATTGGAGAGGACAGAAACTTATAGTCGCCCATCTTGATAGAAACATCTGGGACGCAATTGTTGGATGTCATTTTCTTGCCCGGGGACACAATCTTCAACGGGAAAGGAATCTTTTCGGTCACAAACTCATGCTTGGCAACAAAAGGTCTTGAAATGAAAGAAAGCGATGCACCCGTATCAAAAAGAACTTTTGCAGGAATATCGTTAACAGGAAGGTTACCCATGATCACTTCTGAAGAGTCCTCTACCTGAGCTGTGTTCATCATGTTGACCTTTGCAAACTTGTGATTATGCTTGACCACTGCATTGCTGGCAGATCTCACAGGAGGAGGAGGCGGAAGACGCATCTGGTTGAAGCATTTGTTTGCGTAGTGACCCTTCTCCTCACACTTGTTGCACGTAACCTCTGAGAGTGGACGGTTATACACAGCACTTGACCTTGGAGAATGAGACGAAGTTTTGTTTTGAAAGCCTGGGTTGGGTGGGTGGGAAGATCCATTGCCACCTTTGCTCTTCTACTGATAAGGCTGATGGAACGGAGAAGGAGGAGGCAACCAGTACTTTTGCTGCTTAGCTTCCAACTGAGTTGAAGAAGAAGAAGGAGTTGCATCCCCAACTCTCTTCTTGGAAGCATCGCACTTGAGCTGAGCGGCCTCTTGCTTTAATGTCATGTTGTAGAACTCATCATACTTTTTCGGCTCAAAAAGCACGAGGGCTAGTAGCAGATCTTCTCTGAGGCCACCTCTGAATTGATAAATCATGCTCTTCTCGTCAGGGACGTCTTGCTTGGCGAAATGAGCGAGCCTCTAGAACATGATGTTGTATTGGTAAATAGACAAGCTGCCTTGCTTCAGATTTCGGAACTCCTCACGCTTACTCTCAACAACACTCTGAGGAATGTGGTGAGCTTTGAAGTCTTGGCGGAAATCATCCCAAGTAATCACACGACCTCCTCTCGAATCTTTGTATTGTTGATACCACTCAGCAGCTTGGTCTTTGACTTGGAACAAAGCAAACTTGACAAAGTCCTCAGGCCTGACATTGCTACACTCAAAATGTTTGCAGGTATCCACGAGCCAATCTTCAGCGCCTGTGGCCTCGACACAGTTACTGAAAGACTCCGGTTGGTTTGCGAGGAACTGGTTGAGGGTAGCAAACTGAGATTGATTGTTGCCATGGCCTTGATTTCCTTGGATGCGCTCTAGAAAGATTTGCAAAAGCGTCTGCGTGTTGGCGTTGGTGGAGGCCATCACAGCTTGCCATGCCTCCGGAGGTGGAGGTGGTGGCGGAGGTTCCGGATTTTGACCCGTTGGAGGAGCCATCCTGAAGAGGGTGACATCCGTTAGCATCTTGAAAGACATATATTCGAGCTGAATCAATGTGTTGAAATTGCAACATATAACCTTAACATTCGAACAAGAATGAACGAATGAATTCCAAAATAAATGATCACACTTCCATAAATTGAGAAGCCACTTAGATAGAGGTAGAAGAATAAAACAACAAGGTACGGACATGAACAAATACTTGGTAAGGATTACCCAATCACAAACCAAATATCTGTGGAAGAAATACTAGAGCTACATGAATTCCCACCTATAAAACTCCCGAAATTTTCCGGTTATGCAATTAGATGTTGGGGATACAGGGGAAGCATAATATCTCGCCCAAAACTAGCAAATCCTACATCCAGCTGTATCCATCCTTCAACACATAACCAAAAACCTTCAGAAATCATTTACCTCAACCTTCCAAAAGCATCCGTTATACGAGTTATGGCGATACTCCCGAACTCCCACCCCAGTACTGGGTGGCGTCGAGGTTATCTCACCAACAACTTCATAAAAGAGATTTTCGATGTCGGCGAAACTCAGGTATTCCAGAGCTGCAACGATAAAATTGTGACGACAACACCTCGGAGCTCAACTCCCCGGGACACTGCCACAACCCCTAAATGTCAAGAGGCACCAAGAACAATGTTCTCGTCACAAAACCATAGGAACAATTCCAAGATACCCACGTGATCCTAAATTTTTTTAATGAAATTTTAGGAGAGAAGATTCAAAACTCTACGTCAGGAGGCCTCACCAGAGCGACGAAGGAACTGAGGAGTAAAAATAATCCTAGTCTCCAATATATATAATCCTATAAGACTCAAAACATTTTTCTAGACTCAACAACGCTAGCGATTCGATCAAGCAGGGGGCTCCTAAGTCGGGGAAAGCTTTGATTACCAACTTGTAACACCCACGATGCGGCTATATCCCCCACGTGTCGGAGCACGACTTAGAGGCATAACCGCATTGTAGGCATGTCGCAAGAGAGGTAATCTTTACACATCCCATGTACTGAATAAGAAATAGGTACAAAGTTGGCTTACAATCGCCACTTCACAAAATACATAAATATAGCATTACATCATCCAGAATACAATTAAGGTTCGACTACGGAACCAAAATAAAGACAACCCCAAATGCATAAGATCCCCGATCGCCCCAACTGGGCTCCACTATTGATCGTCTGCAAAGGAAACATAGTAACGTCCTGAATCCTTGTCGAACTCCCACTTGAGTTCGGTCACATCCCCTGGAATGGCATCATCTGTACCTGCATCTGGTTTTGGAAGTAATCTGTGAGTCACGGGGACTCAGCAATCTCACACCCTCACGATCAAGACTATTTAAGCTCATGGGTAGGAAAAGGTAGTGAGGTGGAGCTGCAGCAAGCACTAGCCTATATGGTGGCTAACATACGCAAATGAGAGCGAGAAGAGAAGCAAAGCACGGTCGATAAACTATGATCAAGAAGTGATCCTAGAACTACTTACGATCAAGCATAACACGAGACCGTGTTCTCTTCCCAGACTCTGCTGAAAAGAGACAATCACGGTTACACACGCTGTTGATTCATTTTAATTAAGTTAAGTGTCAGGTTTTCTACAACCGGACATTAACAACTTCCCATCTGCCCATAACCGCGGGCACGGCTTTCGAAAGTTCAAAACCCTACAGGGGTGTCCCAACTTAGCCCATCAGAAGCTCTCAGGGTCAACGAAGGATATTCATTCTCCCAGGACGACCCGATCAGACTCGGAATCCCAGTTACAAGACATTTCGACAATGGTAAAAGAAGACCAGCAAAGCCGCCCGAATGTGCCGACAAATCCCGATAGGAGCTACACATATCTCGTTCTCAGGGCACACCGGATTGTCCAAGATTCCGGTAGGCCAACCCAGAGTTGCCCCTGGTGGCCACCGGCTACTGACAGGTTGGACCAACACTCAGAGGAGCACTGGCCCGGGGGTTTAAAATAAAGATGACCCTTGAGTCCGCGGAACCCAAGGGAAAAAGGCTTAGGTGGCAAATGGTAAAACCAAGGTTGGGTGATGAGGACATCAATACCATTGTCACACCCACAACCCCTGCTGCTATACATACTGGACCAATTACTAGAGCTCGCGCACGCCAATTGAATTATCAGGTACTTCCGTTTCTTGGTAACGATTCTAATGTTCATGAGAATATGATGCTGCCTAAATTGGATACATTTGTTTTGCTTACAAATGAAGGGCCTAGCTTGGACAAGAAAGATGAACCTTGGAGCAAGTTCAAGCATGGAGATGATGGAATGCACAAGGGGAACAAGAACGGAGTTACGAGTGATGATTCTATGACTCTAAAGCCACCAGAATGAGTACATGAAGCATGGGACGAAATA
Source organism: Triticum dicoccoides (assembly GCF_002162155.2). Lineage (NCBI taxonomy): Eukaryota > Viridiplantae > Streptophyta > Magnoliopsida > Poales > Poaceae > Triticum > Triticum dicoccoides. Next base: position 184,702,712 of record NC_041380.1, on the reverse strand, counting down.
TACAAGATGTCACTTCATAAATTTCGTCCATAGGCTATTCCAGGTGCTGCGTCACCTTATTATTGGGCCAGGCCCATGTATTTTCGAAGTACTTAAGTATAGGCTGTTTTTAGAGTCCGTATGTGTGGGGAAACAAGAGTTAGGGTTGGTTTCGGACCCCTCCACCATGGGCCACGAAATCCCCCCTCTCTCCTCCATATATACAGCCCTTAGGGAATCGTTTAGATTTTGGGTTTTGTTTAGACTAAAAGTTCGCCATAGCTGCAACTTCGCGTCCTTCGTTTGTGTCCAACGACCAGACCAAGACGTCACAGAACCCCACCTTCATTAATAAAGCTTTCCTTTTTTATTTGCAATATCCAGATTGCAATCTTAGTTTCTTGCTTGTTCTTCGTTTGCTCGCAGGAAATAGACCCTCGTGGTCAGGTTGATCGTGCTCCGGTGTGGTAAATAACCCTTGGAAGTTGGTTTAGAGATTGCTAAGGCGCGACGTCTTCGCACGTTCGTAGTCAGATTGTCAAAGTCGACTCCCACAAAAAACGATATATATCTCATCGAAACATCGGGACACCTTTGCCTCTATCGAGTGGTATCAGATTTTCAGGTTGCTCGGTGAGATTTTCCAGTTTTTCATAGTTTAGATCGAGTCTGTTCTTCATACCTACAGTCTACGAAAAAAGCCAAAAAAAATTAGGGTTAGTTCATCATATCCTAACCAATCTGAGCCTTTGCATAGTCTTTTCGGTATTTTGCTTTATTGAATTTGCGGTTGCATCGTCATGTCTAGTTGCTGGTCTTAGAGTCTAGTCTTTTAGAGTTTCGAGTTCTGGTCATAAGTTGTCACGCCGCCGCCGCACCATCATCATCGCTCCTGCCATCTACCACCACCGCTTATCCGCCATCGATCCATATCCATATACCACCACCAATCCGTCTCCATATACCATCACCAATCCGTATCCATATACCACCACCAATCCGTATCCATATACCACCACCAATCCGTCTCCATATACCATCACCAATCTGTATCCATATACCACCACCAATCCGTATCCATATACCACCACTGCTGCCATATCCTACCATCATATATCCACTACCAATTCGAGTTACTTTCATATTAGGTTTGTTTTCGAGGTCCGTCTAATTTCCGATTCGTGTTTCCTTGCCTGAGTAGGTCTCGGAAAAAAATATTCACAGGCAAAAATATTTTTTCCCTATCCTATTTTTAGGCTTTTCTGAGTCTTTTGAGCCACGTGCCATCATAGTGATTTTTTGTCGCACTTTTTCGTCGTCGCTGCCCTGATTTCCGAGAAAATGTCAAAAAAAAATCCGTGCCCATCCTATCAGTTTGACGAGGGAAGAGTTTTGAGACACTCACTATTATAGTGATTTTTTGCAAAAAAAAAGAGGAGCGCAAAAAAAAGAGCGAAAAAAGTTCCAGAGTGTGCTTTTCCCTTGTTTATGTGTAGCGCCGTGATTTTGTTAGTGTTCTAGGCTCGCGTCTCTAGCACGGTCTAGCCTAGGACCAGCACAGTACCGTCGTTGAGCGTTTATTCAACTTTGCATCTCTGAATTAATTATTGCTGACCCTTTTTGCTACCATATTATATGCCTTCCCAGCTCCACATACATCTACTCGTGCGTCTAACTCTCCCTGGTAATCGCTCTATCCAAGCTTTGAGAGTTTTGACTACGACGGTTGCCGATCACCGCCTAATGCTGGGTAAGAACTGGTAAGAATTTGAGATTGGCTTGACGGATTTGTGACATCCACCACCACCTCTTGTTAGCAGTCTGTAGGATCATATTCTTGTGTGTTTCCATTGCTGCTAACCATGGCAGGATCAGAGGCCGACGAGACTGACTGGGAGAACCTGACGAAAGGAGTTGCATGATAAATTTCAGCAAATGATGAGTGGACAGGTGCAAGATGTGCTAAACAGATTTGAAGAGGCCATTGATAAGATAGATGGCATGGAGAAGACGTTCGAAACAAAGCTCGATAACAGGTTTAATGAATTGCTCGTGCGTCTTCCACCACCACCGGCTGCCCCTAACGCACCTCTACAACAACAACAACGTCGCTTTCCAAATCAAGTGGGACGAGCATAGCGCATTCCCATTGACCCTGGGCAAAGTTTTGGTGCCGCTGTTGATGCTTCTGCCACTACTGCTACTACTGCAGAGGTGTGATAGAGGCAAAGGTGTCCCGATGTTTCAATGAGAAGGTGGCTATCGTTTTCTGTGGGAGTCGACCTTGACAATTCGACTACGAACGTGCGAGACGTCGCGCCTTAGCAATAGCTAAACCAACTTCCGAGGGTTATTGACCACGCCGGAGCACGATCAACCTGACCACGAGGGCCTGTTTCCTGCGAGCAAACGAAGAACAAGCAAGAAACTAAGATTGCAATTTTGATATTGCGAATATAAGAGGAAAGCTTTATTAATGAAGGTGGGGTTCTGTGACGTCTTGGTCTGGTCGTTGGACACAAACGAAGTACGCGAAGTTGCAGCTATGGCAAACTTTTAATCTAAACAAAACCCAAAGTCTAAACGATGCCCTAAGGGCTGTATATATGGAGGAGAGAGGGGGGATTTCGTGGCCCTAGGTGGAGGGTCCGAAACCAACCCTAACTCTTGTTTCCCCACACATACGGACTCTAAAAACAGCCTATACTTAAGTACTTTGAAAATACATGGGCCTGGCCCAATAATAAGGTGACGCAACACCTAAAATAGCCTCTAGACGAAATTTATGAAGTGGCATCTTGTATATATCGTCCCATGCTTCATGCACTCATTATCGTGGCTTCAGAGTCCTGGAATCATCACTTGTAACTCCATTCTTGTTCCCCTTGCGCATGCCATCATCTCCATGCTTGAACTTGCTCCAACGTTCATCTTTCTTGTCCAAGCCAGGCCCTTCATTTGTAAGCAAAACAAATGTATCCAATTTAGGCAGCATCATATTCTCATGAACATTAGAATCGTTACCAAGAAACGAAAGTACCTGATAATTCAGTTGGCGTGTGCGAGCTCTAGTAATTGGTCCAGTATGTATAGCAGCAGGGGCTGTGGGTGTAACAATGGTATTGATCATCATCCTCCCCTTGTTGAAATGAAGTCGTCCTCGACGAAAGTTCATCGTCCTCACCCAAATAAGGCTTCAAATCTACAATGTTAAAAGTGGGACTAACCCCAAAATCTGCAGGCAGCTCAAGTTTATATGCATTATCATTTATTTTCTCTAACACCTTAAAAGGACCATCAACACGTGGCATTAGCTTTGATTTACGCAAATTAGGAAATCTATCCTTACGCAAATGTAACCAAACAAGATCTCCAGGTGCAGACACAGCATGTTTTGTACCCTTATCTCCAGCAAGTTTATATTTAGAATTCATACGCTCAATGTTGTCCTTAGTTAACTCATGCATTTTTAAGATCAATTCAGCCCATTGTTTAGCATCAGAATTAACCTTCTCCGAAGATGGAAGAGGCAACAAATCAATGGGTGCACGAGGTAGGAAACCATACATAATTTCAAAAGGGCACATCTTAGTAGTAGAGTGCAATGAACGATTATAAGAAAATTCAATATGAGGCAAGCATTCTTCCCACATTTTCTTGTTATTCTTCAAAACAGCCCTAAGCATAGTAGACAATGTTCTATTGACTACTTCAGTTTGTCCATCAGTTTGGGGGTGACAAGTAGTACTAAAAAGCAGTTTAGTCCCCAACTTAGCCCATAAACATCTCCCAAAGTGGCTAAGAAATTTAGTATCACGATCTGAAACAATAGTATTTGGCACACTGATGTAGGGTGGAACCCTAGATGGCCGATCTTTCACGAAAGGAGCGGATCCCAACAATGAACACGAAGAACACGAGAGAGAAAACGAGGGGAAACACAAGAGAATCACTCAAACCAACAAGATTCGATTACACATGCGCTAGATCCAAGAACACAAAGGGAGATACACGATCCAAAGTCAACAACGGACGATACACGGTAACCGGTTCTTCTCCGTGAGGAGGCCTTGATGTTCTTCCCTAAAGAGGGGTCTTGAATCCGCTTGGGGGATCTTCTCCGGTGGAGGCCCGAATCTCCAAGGAGAAGGTAACCAAGTGGATGAGCAAAGCTCTCACACAAAATATGAGATAATCCTTTGCTAACCCTCAAACGTAGGTGGAGGGGAGTATATATAGTCTAAGGGGTAAAGGGGTACATGGTCCACGGCCCAGATGCGCTGCACGCAGGTAGGGGGGCCGGATGTCCGGGCCTTCCGGAGACGCCGGATGTCCGGGCGCATGGGCCGGACGTCCGGGCTGGCTGGGTCCAACCTTGTTGCTCTCTGGAATGGCGGGGTCCGGATTTCCGGGAAGGAGGCCGGATGTCCGGGGGCTCGGGACATGCCGGATGTCCGGGCTGGTCGCCGGATGTCCGGGGGCTCGGGAACGGCCGGATGTCCGGGCTGGCGAGGCCGGATGTCCGGGGCCTGGGAGCTTTTCTCCGTCTTCTTCCGTCGTCGCTTCCATGCTTCCCTCGCGGATGGTGTAGTTGTTCCTTGGCGCTTGCACTCCTCCTCAACATCCGTGACGCTCCGACAATACCTATGCATGCACACGGGAGAAGTGTCAAGTAGTATACCATCCTCGAAGGGGTCCAGTGAGCATGTGTAAAGGAGATGATTCACCTTTATGTATGTGAAGTAGATGTCACACGTGTCACTTGCCAAACGGACTCTTGACATGGTGATGTCCGTAGGATGCTCCGCATGATCTCCCCTCCCTTGGGAAAGATCCGACCTCGGATCGAAAACCAAATCACCATGGGAAAGAGATGGCTTCACCGTGTAGAAGTGGACGTTCACCAAGTACTTGTCATCTTGAAGCTCGAAATGGGCACTCTACAATGTCGCACCATCTTGGGATTCCTTCAAAAGTATCAAAGACAACAAACACTTGGAAAAACAAATGTGGTTAGCGTTAGTGCAAAACCAAGCATTCAAGAGGTGATTCACCAAACAAGTGTCGTCATCATGCAAAGCATATGGTTTGACAAAGGATTGCGACATGGCATATAAGCATATAAATTGAGCACAATCAAAGATATCATGGGGACAAGCATGTAAATTTTAGGTAGTGATGCAAATGTGTTTGACAAGAGAATAAGCATCTACCTCAAGATCATAGCAAGCATGGGAAAATTGCTCAATGAAAGGTCGATGGTAGGCATAGGAATCATTCACAACACCAGATAAAATGAAGTGTCTAAAGACATGGGTCAAGTGCAAGAGAATCCAAGCATAATGTGCATTGGGTGTAGTGAATATCGTGTGGCACTCAACACAAAGCAAGATCATAGTATCATCATAGGAATGGGGCACAAAGCAATCATGGCAATAACAAACAATATCTCCACCATGCTTGCAAATACACATAAAAGTATGAGAATCAATCATCATGTGTAAAGTAAATCATGGGTCACAAATGCATGGCAAAAGCATAGGAATACGCATATCATGCAAAGTGAACATGGCAAGATGGGCATATGATATGTAATGGACAATAACCCATAACCATGTGAGGGCCAAGTAGAAGAAATGCACGAAGTATTTGCACGAAGAGAGCAGTGGGAAAGGAAATCCATGGGATTCCAAGTCATCATTGCTCTCTAGAGCTCGTTTTGTCAACTCGTGGGATTGTGAGGTTGACAAGAATTTGTGGGTACCTACACAAAAGAGACACAAACGAAAGAGATTGTGTGTGTGGTAAATGTACACATCATACATCATGATGTGTATGTGCACGTGAGAGTTAGCACAAGATAAGCATCGCTTAAAGAAATTTGAAGCATGGTATAAGAACATGTCATCCATCATGAAAGAATAGTTATTGTGTATGACACGATGGGGATGCAAATTGAGCATACAAGTATGAGGATCATGCAATGGATGGGATGAATCAAAATCTCCTAGAATGTATGAGGAAACTATGGGGGTCTCCTCATGAGCAATATTGTAAACATCACATGGAGAAAATGGAAAACATCCAAAATAATGCATATCCAAAGCTAGGTGGTCATGGCATGGCATATGAGATAAAGGATGCAAAGGGAGCATATCAATATCATCAGAAGAAAAACAAATGCCGATAACCATGGGCTTGTCATCTATGCCATAAGTGCAAATTGGGTTAATCTTAATGGCATATGCGTAGTCACTATGAAGAGATTGCAAATATGGCATGTTGTCGATCTCATGCATAGCATATGACAAGTCAAGCAGATTGGCAAACATGATGTGACCGAGAGAATTGTCACAAGAAATCCTATGTAACATGGCATCACAACTAAGAGACTCCACGTGGCAATCATCATACTCATCATAAATGGGTAAATCATCGCATGGGGAAATCATACTAGCATGAAGCGTGTCAATAGGGGGGTCAACATCATGAAAGCAATCAATGTCAAGAATGTCCACTGGTGGGACTAGAGCATCACCGTCACCTATGTTACCGTTTTCATTCCACTCAAGTGGTGTAGGTGAGGTGGGAAAGACCAAATGGTGGTCATCTTCATCTTGATGGAACCATGTGGGGGGTGCATCATATTCCACCATGGCCATCGTCTTGTCCAAGGGGAGGACGAAGTCATCACGAATCGGCGCATCATCATATAAGGGACCTAGCACCAAATGAGAAGGCATAATAGAGGTAGAGGTCAAGTCATTAGTTTTGAAAGTGGCCTCACATGACCTATCAACTATCTCACTCTCTCTATGCGGTGGTTCACTCACTCCCTCAAAATAGGTGCACTCAAACTCACATATGGTGGAGTCACTCATCTCACTCAAGTGGTGGGGGTTGTGGCTCTCCTCACATGGGAATTGTGGCAACACATATATGTGGCTAGTGGTGAATTCACTCTCACTCTCAATATGGTGGCACAAGTCACTCAAGTCATCATACGTCAACATGGTCGAAGGGAAAATCCCATGCTCAACCATCTCGTTGTTGTCGCCGTGGATGAAGGCCGAAGATGGCACATCATCAGTCTCGCCTCCTAAGATGGAAGCATCCTCCGTGCTCGTCACCATGTCGCATGCCTCCCAAGCATGTTCCTTGATTGGCTCCATACTCGTAGTCGTCACCGCACCGTCTTGAAAAAGAGTCATGGAGGACTCGGCATCATCAATGCCATAAAGAGGGATGGTGGTGAAGTCGAACTTGGGAGCATCGTATTGGAGCTCATAGGGCTTGGACATCTTGGTGGTACTAGCCTCATGCTCATCTTCTTGGAGCTTGGTCTTCGAGAAGTGTTCTTGGGGTCGAGAAGCCTTGGCCTTCATGAGTTCTTGTTCCGCCTTGAGAGCACCAATGTAGTTGTCGTCGAGGGACTTGTAGTTCTCGAGGAAGATCGTCTTGGAGATGTCATTGTGTAATCCCATCGTGAAGTGGAACTTCATCAAAATGGGGTCGTCCATGCCGGCTTGTCGCAAGGCTTTCTTCATCTCCGTGAAGTACTCGTCGATGGACTTGGATCCTTGGATGGTGTTCTCCAATTGGCGTTGAAGTTGTTCCGTGTAGGTTGGGGGCACAAACTCTCGTTGCAAAGCTCTCTTCGTCTTGGGCCAACTCATGTCGTAGGTCTCCGAAAGTGCGTGAAGCCACCATGTGGATGCGTAGTCGTGGAAGTTCCTTGTGGCGCACTTCACTTGATCTTCGGGAGGAAGTTGATGTAGCTTGAGGTAGTCGTCCATCAAACGTTCCCACTTGAGATACTCCTCGGGTTCTAGATTCCCATAGAAAGGAATCTCATGGTCGGTGTCGAGGTCATAGTAGCTCGTGGAAGTCGCGAACTTCAGCTTGGGGAGCTTCTCTTGAGCGTAGTCTTGAGGTGCTTGTTGGCGAACATGCCATATATCCGAAGGTGAAGATGCCTTGAAGTCGCTTGGTGAAGATGCCAAGGGAGATGGTGAAGTCATTGAGCGGTTCGTGGTGTTGAGCTCTTGACCTTCATGTACTTGGTGGTGATGGTGTCGATGCCGATGTGAACTTGCCGGAGATGGTAACTTAGAGGCATGTGCTCTTGAGCGTCTTCTCGAAGATGAGGAAGACCGCTTGTAGGACTTGATGAGGGCTTTGATCTCCTCCATTTGAGCTTGCATCTTGGCGTTGTTGGAGTTGTGCGTGGCATCGAACTTGTCGTTGTTGTTGTAGACCGAAGATGAAATGCCTTGCCTATCCATCACTCCAAGAGAAAAATGTGAGTGGTAGAAAGAGAAGAACGAATACCAAATGTACCTTGGCCGAAGTTGAAAGTGGATCAATGATCACTCCAATGTGGACAAGGAAATAGCACAATTGGTACCAATTCTTGTCGGTTTCTCACACCTACACAAGTAAGGCTTATGGTGGAGCTCGGTGAGGATAGTGGCACAAAAATTTAATGCAAAATGTTAGCAAGAGTCAATAATGTTGAAAGAGATTCACAAATTCGCAAGTGAAACAAGTAGACCAATAGCAATATGCGGCACATGGAAACACACACACGGATAGATAAATGGGATCGTGCAACCAAGGATGAGCACAAAATGTGGAAACCACGGAAAACGCTCGTGTTGCACAACTCAAGAGAGACTCTAGCACGATTGCTCTATAGGCGGATACGACACTTGTGCACAACCTATGATATGCAAAATGGATAAACTTTCTATCCCAAGTATGCTATGTATATGATGTTCCGGTGGTATGATCCAAGATGATCGGATATGACAATGTGGTATGATGCTATGGCTATTGCTTACAAGCTTCTTTGCTTTTTCTCTTTTGCTTAAAAGCTTATTCTTTTTTTGTATGTATGGCCACTTTGCGAAATGCACAAACCAAGATAGCAATTGTGTATATGCGGGAACAAACTTGAGGCACAAGGGATGATATGATACCGATATGATATGGTATGTATGCAATGTATGGTGTAGATCACTAATGTGCAGAAGTAACATTGCCGGCAATACTCAAATGGCTAGTCTCGATAGGCAAGTAACGCAAAATGGGCTAGAGGTTAACAATGCAATGGCAAGGGATTATATACAATGGAGGGATACCACGATACCGAGATGATGTGGAGGTTACTGTCCTTGGTGATGATGAGTGGCGGTGATCTTGATGGAGATACCAAGATGATGGAGACTCGTCCCTAAGTAGCCGAAACACCTTAGGAAACGGAAAAAACGCGAACTCAAAATCTCAAATGTCAAATGTCAAATGGTGGTAGCGGGAAAGCGGTGGTGGTTGCGGAAGTGCAATGATGGGGTTCGGAGTACGCAATCTGGAAGTCGAGGGTTAGGTGGACTATACACGGTGTCGGAGTTGGAAGAACGGTCCCTAAGTAGCCGAAACACCTTAGGAGACACAACTCACAACATGAACAAAATTGGGTTATATGGGTTGGCGGAGGTGTATGGTGGGCAAGCCTATGCGGAAGTTATGGTGGTGGTGGTGGTTGATGAATAAGCAACCGTCCCTAAGTAGTCGAAACACCTTAGGAGACTCAAATCACTCCACAAACAACCACTAATGCAATGGGGAACAAAATTGGTTAGGTTGCGGAAGTCGGCGGTGGTTATGCGGAGGTTGTGGTGGAAGCCCTAGGCAAAGATGCCAAAGTTCCAAAAATTTGATGGAGTCAAATGGTTATGGTAGTATTTTTTTGGGAAGGGGGATGTCAAGAGCTTTTCAACGAGCTAAAGAACGTCATAATCGGACTCCGGATGAATTAGTTATGCACAAAACGGTGAAATGGGAAAAGCTGAAATACCAGGGGTCGGACATCCGGGGCTCGGGCCGGATATCCGGGACCTGATGTCCAGAACCGCGCGCGAAATGCGCTCCAGGAGCCGGATATCCGGGCTAATGGCCGGATTTCTGGGGTGGCCAGATGTCCGGGGCTCGGGCCGGATGTCCGGGCTCCAAATCCGAGGATGAACTCGAGGAACTCGATTTGGGGGCGGAAATTGATGATTTCAAGGTCAAAATTGGAGAGATTTCGTGGATGGAAAGTGGGGAAACTTGGGGAGAAGCTAGATCTACTCAAGACACAACGAATCCATGGATCAAAATCAACAAAACATCATCACAGCAACAAATCACAAAAAAATTTGGGGCTATTTTTGGTGGGGATCTTCGAAATTGGGGAAGAACACAACAAAATTAGGCTAGAAAACACAACGGGGAGGCTCCAAAATCATGATCAACCTTGCTCTGATACCAAGATGATGTAGGGTGGAACCCTAGATGGACGATCTTTCACGAAAGGAGCGGATCCCAACGATGAACACGAAGAACACGGGAGAGAAAACGAGGGGAAACACAAGAGAATCACTCAAACCAACAAGATTCGATTACACATGCGCTAGATCCAAGAACACAAAGGGAGATACACGATCCAAAGTCAACGGACGATACACGGTAACCGGTTCTTCTCCGTGAGGAGGTCTTGATTGTCTTCCCTAAAGAGGGGTCTTGAATCCGCTTGGGGGATCTTCTCCGGTGGAGGCTCGAATCTCCAAGGAGAAGGTAACCAAGTGGATGAGCAAAGCTCTCACACAAAATATGAGCTAATCCTTTGCTAACCCTCAAACGTAGGTGGAGGGGAGTATATATAGCCTAAGGGGTGAAGGGGTACATGGGCCACGGCCCAGATGCGCTGCACGCAGGCAGGGGGGCCGGATGTCCGGGCGTCGGGCCGGATGTTCGGGCCTTCCGGAGACGCCGGATGTCCGGGCGCTGGGGCCAGATGTCTGGGCTGGCAGGGTCCAACCTTGTTGCTCTCTAGAATGGCGGGGTCCGGATTTCCGGGAAGGAGGCCGGATGTCCGGGCTGGTCGCCGGATGTCCGGGGGCTCGGGAACGGCCGGATGTCCGGGCTGGCGAGGCCGGATGTCCGGGGCCTCGGAGCTTTTCTCCGTCTTCTTCCGTCGTCGCTTCCATGCTTCCCTCGCGGATGGTGTAGTTGTTCCTTGGCGCTTGCACTCCTCCTCAACATTCGTGAAGCTCCGACAATACCTATGCATGCACACGGGAGAAGTGTCAAGTAGTATACCATCCTCAAAGGGGTCAAGTGAGCACGTGTAAAGGAGATGATTGACCTTTATGTATGTGAAGTAGATGTTGCACGTGTCACTTGCCAAACGGACTCTTGACATGGTGATGTCTGTAGGATGCTCCGCATCACACACCATGCAAGCGAATAATTTCACGAGATAACAAATCAGCAACATTAACAACATCATCGCTTTTATGACATGGTATAAAATGTGCCATTTTCGAGAACCTATCCACGACAACAAATATGCTATCCCTCCCCTTCTTTCTTCAAGGTAAACCTAAAACAAAGTCCATAGATATATCCTCCCAAGGAACACTAGGTACAGGAAAAGGCATATATAAACCATGAGGATTGAGTCGTGACTTAGCTTTTTGACACGTAGTGCAGCGAGCAACAAAACGCTCAACATCTCATCTCATCTTTGGCCAAAAGAAATGTGTAGCAAGTATATCCTCCGTCTTCTTGACGCCAAAGTGTCCCATTAATCCTCCTCCATGCGCCTCCTGCAACAACAACAAAAGAGGAACGGAGCTAGCTAGAATGCATAGCTTGTTAGCGCGAAACCCAAATCCATCGTTAAGAACGAACTTGTTCCAAGTTCTCCCTTCCTTACAATTCTGCAATACATCTTTAAATTCAGCATCATGCACATATTGATCTTTGATGTTCTCCAAACCAAATATTTTAAAGTCAAGTTGTGAAAGCATAGTATAACGATGAGACAATGCATCAACAATAACATTTTCTTTACCCTTCTTGTGTTTAATGACATAAGGGAAAGTCTCAATGAATTCAACCCATTTAGCATGCATACGGTTCACTTTTGCTTGACTTTTAATGTGTTTCAAAGATTCAAGATCAGAATGTATAACAACTTCCTTGGGCCATAAATAATGTTGCCATGTTTCTAAGTTCCGAACAAGAGCATATAATTCTTTATCATAAGCAGAATAGTTCAGACTAGAAAAGTATGCAACAGGTTTGCCATCTTGTAATAACACACCTCCTAATCCAATTCCACTAGCATCACATTCAAGCTCAAAAGTCTTATTGAAATTAGGAAGTTGGAGTAAAGGAGCATGTGTCAACTTATCTTTAAATTCCGTGAAGGCTTCTTCCTGTGCGGTACCCCAAACAAAAGGCACATCCTTCTTTCTAAGCTCGTTGAGAGGTGCAGCAATGGTGCTGAAATCTCTCACAAAACGCCTATAGGAACCAGCGAGGCCAAGGAAACTCCCCACTTGTGTGACCGTTTTGGGCTGTGGCCAACTCTCAATAGCTTCAATCTTGGCTTTATCAACTTCAATTCCCTGTGGAGTAACATAATAGTCAAGAAAAGATACTCGGTCGGTGCAAAAGGTGCACTTTCCAAGGTTACCAAACAAACGTGCATCACGTAGAGCAATAAAAATAGAACATAAATGTTCCAAATGTTCCTCCAAAGATTTGCTATAAATCAGTATATCATCAAAATAGACTACCACAAATCGTCCAATGAAAGCACGTAAAACTTCGTTCATTAGTCTCATGAAAGTACTAGGTGCATTAGTTAACCCAAAAGGCATGACTAACCACTCATATAAACCAAACTTAATTTTTAATGCCATTTTCCATTCATCTCCCAATTTCATACGAATTTGATGGTATCCACTACGCAAATGAACTTTGGATAATATTGTAGAGCCACTCAATTCATCAAGCCTGTCGTCTAGCCTAGGAATAGGATGACGATAACGAATAGTAATATTATTAATGCCTCTACAATCAACGCATATACACGACGTACCATCCTTTTTCGGCACTAAAATGACAGGAATAGCACAAGGACTAAGGGATTCGCGTATATAACCTATGTCGAGCAGTTCTTGTACTTGATGCATACTTTCCTTCGTCTCCTCTGGATTGGTATGGTATGGTGCACGGTTGGGTAATGATGCACCGGGAATTAAGTCAATTTGATGCTCAATCCCTCGAATAGGTGGTAATCCCGGTGGCACGTCTTGTGGAAAGACATCAGCGAACTCCTGCAAAATGTTAGTGACAGCAGGAGGCAAAGAGGAAGGCATGTCCTTGAATGAAAATAATGCCTCTCTACACACAAAAGCATAGCAAATAGATTTGCTAAAATCTAGATCATCAATATCAGATTTGGTGGCAAGTAAACATGCACTTTTCAATTTAATTTCAGAAGCAACACTAGATTGTTTATTATTAGGCTACATTTGTTGCTCAAATTCTTTTGCCACAATCTGATTTTCACTCTTATTTTTCTCCTGTTTTGCTTTATTAGCTCTATTAATATCATCTTTCAAAATGGAATCAGGAGTCATAGGAAGCAAAGTAATATATTTATCCTTATGAACAAGAGTATACTGATTGTTTCTACCATGGTGTACAGAATTTTTATCAAATTGCCATGGTCTACCAAGTAATAAGGAACATGCTTCCATAGGTACCACATCACAATCAACATAATCAGCATATGTAGAGATACTAAAATGCGCACGAACAGTACCTGTTACCTTAACCTTCCCGCTGTTATTGAACCATTAGATGTAGTAAGGATGTGGATGTGGTCTTGTGGTGAGAGATAGCTTCTCCACCATCTCCATGCTAGCCAAGTTATTGCAGCTCCCTCCATCTATGATGACGTGAACAGAACGTTCCTTCACAACTCCCTTTGTATGGAACAAATTATGCCTCTGATTTTGCTCAGCTTGTGTAACCTGCACACTAAAAACACGTTGAGCAACTAAACATTCATACGTGTCAGCATCTTCAGCAGCCATGTATTGCGTCTCATGATCAGAATCATCTCCATCGTGTTCTTCACGTGTAATAAGGGCCAAAGTCTCCTCATCATAGTCACTAGCGGACTCATACCCACCATCCTCAGTAGCAATCATCACACGCTGAGATTGGCATTGTCTCGCAAAATGTCCTCTTCCCTTACAACGACGACAAATAATATCACTTGTGTGCCCTGTTGATGCCATGGAAGAAGAAGAGCTCTGCGTAGGTCCAGCAGGTGTGCTCTTGGCAGATAGTGGTGGTTGTGCCTACTTTCTTGTATCACGGTTGGAGGTGGCGCCTGATGGAGGTGCTGGTGGAGTGGAAGTAGAGGATGCACGTGGTGTCCATTATGAAGATCAACCTGCAGAAAAGTTAGTTCGCGCCAATGCCTATCGATCCTGCACTTCACGTTCAGCTTTACAAGCAAGATGGAATAAACGAGTGATATTATTATACTTCTTATACTCTAGGATGGTCTGAATCTCTCTATTTAATCCACCCATAAAACGTGCAAGCATAGCTTCATTCTCCTCAACAATACCACATCTAATCATGCTAGTTTGTAATTCCTGATAATATTCTTCTACAGAATTTTTTCCTTATCTTAAATGCTGCAATTTTTAAAGTAATTCACGTTGATAATATGGTGGAACCCAACGAGTACGCATAGCAGTTTTCAATGCAGCCCAAGTAGCTGGAATAGGATATAATCTACAATGCTCAGACCACCAAACACATGCAAAACTAGTGAATGCACAAATAGCAGCAGGAACACGTCTCTCCTCGGGATATTGTAAACATGTAAATCGTTGTTCAGTTTCTAACTCCCAAGTAAGATATATATCAGGAACATATCTACCCTCAAATGGTGGAATATTCAATTTTAGTTTAGGGAGATGGTCATGATCTCGTACCTGAGGGTGAGCCCTACCATTGCCATTCTACCATTGCCATTATTTGCATGTGGACAACCTGGTGGTTGCTGTGCTGGTGGTGGCTACAGAAGTATCAACAGCAGCACCAACAGTTTGGCCAGGTGCAAGAGAGAGACGGCTCGCTCGGCGGAGGGCTGTGTCACGATCTGTAGGTAGTCATTGTTGTTGTTTTTGTAGAGGTGCGTTAGGTGCAGCCGGTGGTGGTGGTGGAAGACGCGCGAGCAATTCATTAAACCTGTTATCGAGCTTTGTTTCGAACGTCTTCTCCATGGCCTCTTCAAATCTGTTTAGCACATATTGTAACTATCCACTCATCATTTGCTGAAATTTATCATGCAACTCCTTATTCGTCATGTTCTCCCAGTCAGTCTCATCGGCTTGTGATCCTGCCATGGTTAGCAACAATAGAAACACACAAGAATATGATCCTACAGACTACTAACAAGAGGTGGTGGTGGTGTCACAAATCCGTCAAGCAAATCTCAAATTCTTACCAGTTCTTACCCAGCAGCAGGCGATGATCGGCAATCGTCGTAGTCAAAACTCTCAAAGCTTGGATAGAGCGATTACCAGGGAGAGTCAAACGCACGACGTAGATGTATGCGGAGCTGGGAAGGCTTATAATATGGTAGCAAAAAGGGTCAGCAATAATCAATTCAGAGATGCAAAGTTGAATAAATGCTCAACGACGTTATTGTGCTGGTCCTAGGATAGCCCGTGCTAGAGACGCGAGCCTAGAACACTAACAAAATCACGGCGCTGCATGTAAACAATGGAGCAGCACACTCTGAATTTTTTGCATTTTTTCACTTTTTTTGCACTTTTTTCCCCTTTTTTCGCGACGCAACAATTTTTTTTCGAAAAAGTCTATAGATGGTCTAAAAACTGCCTAGCCAGAATTTTCCAGACTTAGTTTTTTTTGAGTTTGGAACTATTTTTCTTCTGCGGGTAGCACGGAATCTCGGGAGTCCTACTCTTTCATGACTCGGAGTATGGCGTGATCTGGAACTCGAAAACAATGCAACAATTACTGGACTTGGACTAGGACTGGTGGCAGAGATGAATCTGGTGGAATCTCGGACTGGTGGCGGCGATGAATCTGGTGGAAATCGGACTGATGGCGGATATATGTTGCAGGTGAACTCGGATTGGCGTGATGGCGGCGGATATGTGGTGGCGTATATGGACTCGGATTGGTGGTGAATATGGCAACAACGATGAAGTTGGTGTGGTTGTGGTATATGGCAGCAGCGATGATGATGATGCGGTGGTGATATATGGCAGCGGTGACGTGACAACCTATGAACAGAACTTGAAACTCTAAAGGACTAGACGCTAAGACCAGCAACTTGACACGACAATGCAACCGCAAATTCAACAAAGAAAATACAGAAAAGATTATGCAAAGGCTCAGATTGGTTCGGATAGGATGAACTAACCCTAATTTTTTTTGGCTTTTTCGTGGACTATAGGTACGAAGAATAGACTTGATCTAAACTACGAAAAACTGTAAAATCTCATCGAGAAACCTAAAAATCTGATACCACTTGATAGAGGCAAAGGTGTCCCGATGTTTCGATGAGATGGTGGCTATCGTTTTCTGTGGGAGTCGACCTTGACGATCTGACTACGATCGTGCGAGACGTCGCGCCTTAGCAATCGCTAAACCAACTTCCGAGGGTTATTGACCACGCCGGAGCACGATCAACCTGACCACGAGGGTCTGTTTCCTACAAGCAAACGAAGAACAAGCAAGAAACTGAGATTGCAATCTGGATATTGTGAATATAAGATGAAAGCTTTATTGATCAAGGTGGGGTTCTGTGAATATAAGATGAAAGCGAAGTTGCAGCTATGGCGATCTTTTAATCTAAACAAAACCCAAAGCCTAAACGATGCCCTAAGGGTTGTATATATGGAGGAGAGAGGGGGAATTTCATGGCCCTTGCTGGAGGGGTCCGAAACCAACCCTAACTCTTGTTTCCCCACACATACGGACTCTAAAAACAGCCTATACTTAAGTACTTCAAAAATACGTGGGCCTAGCCCAATAATAAGGCGACGCAGCACCTAAAATAGCCTCTGGACAAAATTTATGAAGTGGCATCTTGTATATTTCGTCCCATGCTTCATGCACTCATTATGGTGGCTTCAGAGTCCTGGAATCATCACTTGTAACTCCGTTCTTGTTCCCCTTGCGCATGCCATCATATCCATGCTTGAACTTGCTCCAAGGTTCATCTTTCTTGTCCAAGCTAGGCCCTTCATTTGTAAGCAAAAGAAATGTATCCAATTTAGGCAGCATCATATTCTCATGAACATTAGAATCGTTACCAAGAAATGAAAGTACCTGATAATTCAATTGGCGTGCGCGAGCTCTAGTAATCGGTCCAGTATGTATAGCAGCAGGGGCTGTGGGTGTAACAATGGTATTGATGTCCCCATCAGAATATAGATGAAGTATTGATAAAGGTGGGGATCCGAAAGCGGTCTTGGTCTGGTCGTTGGACACAAATGAAGTACACGAAGTTGCAATGGCTAACTTTCACCTAAACAAATCCCAAGGAAAAAGCTACTAGATGGATCTACTTATATAGGAGCAAGGGATGGCGGACAAGGAGGTGGGAGGACATCTCAAGGCAGCCTAAAACTAACCCTAGGTTGTACAAGGCTCATGGGTCCAAGTGGAGGTGATGCAACACCTTTGGGCTTGTAGTTTGACTCGAATTCTGCTGCAACGTCAGATTGTTTCGTCCATAACTCAACGCTCCGGACGAATTGAAGGTGAAACCAATTGGGTTGGAAAGAGCACGAAATCTAGTTTTCTACACAAAAAATAATCACCCAATCGGAGTCCGTATGAAAAAGTTGTTGGCGTTTTGAGTCAGGTATGTCTCTGCAGTCCGAATCTGAATCCAGAACGTGAGAGACTTGGACTCTATCTTCTCTTGCCCAAAAGTGACGTGAGAGGACTTTTTGAACAGAACCTAAACTTCTTCTTTTCCCTTATCTTCATATGTGGATTGTACAAATGTTCCATACACCTGCAATTAGACAAAACACAAAAGTGTGTGAAGTATTTTTATTCTGGATAACATAAATAGATTATTGAATATTTTGCATTAGAAATCACCTGACAAATATGCATGTTTGCAATATTTTTGGTCGTATCCAAGGTAGTCATGTCCTCATCATCCTCCCCTTCTTGAAAACAAAGCCGTCCTCGGCATTGCTTAATCTGAAATGTGGCTAACAAAAGAGACAAGGTGTACATGTTGTATATGTATATGTCATCCATTTTAACTTCCCTTGATTTTTGCACATATGACACTTGTATACATGAGTAACTTTCATAGTTCATAAAATCTAAAGCCAAAAAATTATCACAAGAAGTAGAAGGCATGAAAATATTGCAACTCAGTTTGCACATATAAGTGAAGCTCTTATTTGTTTCAAAAGATTGGCAATGTTCATCATTAAACCATCCTAACTTTGATGAATAAACCTTACTTGCATCAAATTTACATGCTACAACATGCTTAAATAAGCAAACATGCAATAAGTCATTGGACACAGAATCATCATCAAGATTAGAGGTCATATCAAAATGATTAAACATTGGTTCTTTTGCATCAACAGTTAATTCAATGGGTGCACTCAAAATTGTTGATATTTCAGTTGTTTGATCACATGATGCATTCATGACAGTAACAAGATTCTCTAAAATAGGTGGTGTGCTCAAATCAACAGGTAACTCAACACATGATGCATTCAAGTTAACTAGGCATGCATCATTCTCATGTGAAGTTATATCATCAATACCTTTACTGTTACCTTGTCGCAGAGATGTAGCTGATGTAGGTACGGACGTTGACAATGTACCATACTCTTGAGGTGATGTCGCGCTCACAATCCGAGGTGGGGCTACTCTAGTAGGTGCAAGGGTGGAGTAACCAACCGGCGGTGGTGAGCATGAACTGGAATAGTAGTTGTTGTAGTCACGCAATGCATCCTCCTGTATCTATCTCTCAAAGGTACAAGCACAGACATACATACCAGTAATGCAACGAGGAATATACTGAAATCTTGCCTTAATATCATGGTTCAAACCACCAAAAAATCTATTCATTGTGTCATCCTCAGATTCTTCTAGGTCACAATGATGCATATAAGATTTGAACTCTTGGTAGTAAGCATGAACAGTGTTGTTGCCTTGTTTAAATTGTTCAAATTTGCGAAGCAATTCACAACGATAGTAAGGAGGGAAAAATTGTTGTCTCATTATAGCTTTCAAAACTTTCCAAGTTTTGGGTTGGTTATCAATGTATTTCTTACAATGTACACTCCACCAAACAGAAGCAAACCAAGTAAATGCTCTAGTGGTAGCTCGTACTCTCTCAAGTTCAGAAAAATCATGGTGACTAAAAACTTTTTCTACTTCAAGCTCCCAAGCTAGATAAATAGAAGGATTAAATCTACCCTCAAATGATGGTAAAGAGATAACCTGACCATATGCTTGTGTGTATTGTCCCAACTCTTTTGATGGTGAAGATGTGTCCGTCGTACAAGAACTTCTATCTCCGGAACCTGTCATGATTAGTAGAAACAACAAACAAAATTCAAGAATAATGTTCCTATGAACTACTAGGGTATGGTGGTAAAACGCTCACAGTATAACAAATATCTGATGAGGACATGACTACCTTGGATACGACAAAAAATATTGCATACATGCATATTTGTCAGGTGATTTCCAATGCAAACTATTCAATAATCTATTTATGTTATCTAGAACAAAAATACTTCACACACTTTTGTGTTTTGTCTAATTGCAGGTGTATGGGACATTTGTACAATCCACATATGAAGATAAGGGAAAAAGAGAAGTTTAGGTTGTGTTCAAAAAGTCCTCTCACGTCACTTTTGGGCCAAGAGAAGATAGAGTCCAAGTCTCTCACGTTCTGGATTCAGATTCGGACTGCACAGACATACCTGACTCAAAACGCCAACAACTTTTTCATACGGACTCCGAATTGGGTGATTGTTTTTTTGTTGCAAACTAGATTTCGTGCTCTTTCCAACCCAATTGGATTCACCTTCAAATCGTTCGGAGCATTGAGTTACGGACGAAACAATCTGACGTTGCAGCAGAATCCGAGTCAAACTACAAGCCCAAAGGTGTTGCATCACCTCCACTTGGGCCCATGAGCCTTGTACGACCTAGGGTTAGTTTTAGGCTGCCTTGAGACGTCCTCCCACCTCCTTGGCCGCCACCCCTTGCTCCTATATAAGTAGATCCATATAGTAGCTTTTTCCTTGGGATTTGTTTAGTTAAAAGTTAGCCATTGGAACTTCGTGTACTCCGTTTGTGTCCAACGACCAGACCAAGACCGCTTCCGGATCCCCACCATTATCAATACTTCATATATATTTGCGATATTCAGATTGCTTTATCATATTCTTGCTCGTTCTTTGATTGCTTGCAGGAATAGACCTTCGTGGTCAGGCTGACCGTGCTTCCAGCATTGTCAGTAACCTCAAGAGATTGGTTTAGCGGTTGCTAAGGCGCAACGTCATGCACGTTTGTAGTCGGATCGTCAAAGTCGTCTCCACCAAATCGATAGTTATCATCTCATCGAAAGATCGGGACCCTCGCCTCTATCAAGTGGTATCAGTTTTCAGGTTGCTCGGTGAGAATTTCCAGTTTTCCTAGATTAGATTTATTTTCTTACCTATTGTCCAAGAAAAAGCCACAAAAAAGAGTTAGATCTATTCATCCTTGGTCCAAGCCAGTCTGAGCCTTTGCAATTTTCTTTTCATTGCTTGCATAGTTGAATTATCAGTTGCATCGTTGTGTCGAGTTGCTGGTCTTAGTGTCTAGTTCGTTCAGAGTTTCGAGTTCTGTTCACATTAGTCACACCACCGCTGCATCATTATCTCTTCAGCTGTCCACCACCCATCCATCAATTTCCACCACGTGCTACCCACCATTCATTGTCATAATAATAGTTGAGATCGTTCGCATCTTCACTTGATCCAATCTGCATCTTATCTAGTTTGTTTTGGAAAGAGGGAGAAAAAAAGAGAGAGAAAAACGAGAGAGAAAAAGAGAAAAAAGTCAGAGAAAAAAGGGAGAGAAAAAAAAAGTGTGAGGAAAAAAAGAGAGAAGAAAAAACAACAAAATTCGGATCTTTTTAGACTCAATCTCGTAGTTGAATTCGGATTGGAATCTGTTTTGTGCACTGTTCAGTAAAACAGGCATAACTTCCTCATACGAAGTCCGTTTTGCCTCCGCGAGTACTCAAACGAAAGCTAGCAACGATCCGCATCTAAATAGTTGAAGAAGCTAATTCAATATTTGGCACCTCAAAATCGGCTTCTAAATAGGTCTTTTTGCCCTCCGAAGTTCATGAACACAGCTTATTCCAGTTTTTCAGGCCAGTTTTTGATTTTTTTGACTCCTCATATCAACTCGGAATTGAGTGATTCATTTTGTGTTTTAAAGCTTGAGTCAATACCATTCTTGAAAAAAAATCAAAAAAATCGGCACAAACTTTTTTAGAGGAAAGTTGGAGACAAAGTTGTTGATATATCCTGCTTGGCTGTTGTTTCACATCATTATCTTTACTGTTGTTGTGATCTTCACTTATATCTTGCTGTCTAGAGCTACTTAGTATCCTTCATTGATGCTAGTTGTGCTATGACGTGACCTCATTAATGTTCTAGGCTCGCGTCTCTAGTTCGGTCTAGCCTAGGACCAGCACAGTACCGTTGTTGAGCATTTATTCAACATTGCATCTCTGAATTGATTATTGCTAATCTTTTGCTACCATATATAGCCAACCCAGCTCCACATATTTCTACACCGTGTATACACACATTCCCCTGGCAATCGCTTTACACAATCTTCGGAGTTATTTGACACTGCTGGTTGCCTGTCACCACCTGCCGCATGGTAAGAACTTGTAAGATATTGATATTTGCTTTACTGTGAGCACTTTACAACCACATCCTAGTAGTTCATAGGAACATTATTCTCGAATTTTGGTTCTTGTTTCTACTAATCATGACAGGTTTCAGAGATAGAAGTTCTTGGACGACGGACACATCTTCACCATCACGAGAGTTGGGACAACACACACAAGCATATGGTCAGGTTATCTCTTTACCATCATTTGAGGGTAGATTTAACCATGCTATTTATCTAGCTTGGGAGCTTGAAGTAGAACAAGTTTTTAGTCACCATGATTTTTCTGAACTTGAGAGAGTACGAGCTACCATTAGAGCATTTACTGGTTTTGCTTCTATTTGGTGGAGTGTACATTGTAAGAAAAACATTGATAACAAACCCACAACTTGGAAAGTTTTGAAAGCTGTAATGAGACAACAATTTTTCCTCCTTACTATCATCGTGAATTGCGTCGCAAATTGGAGCAATTAAAACAAGGCAGTAACACTGTTCATGCTTACTACCAAGAGTTCAAATCTTATATGCATCATTGTGACATAGAAGAATCTGAGGATGATACAATGAATAGATTTTGTGGTGGTTTGAACCATGATATTCAGGCAAGATTTCAGTATATTCCTCGTTGCATTACTGGTATGTATGTCCGTGCTTGTACCTTTGAGAGACAGATACATGAGGATGCATTGGGTGACTACAACAACTACTATTCCAGTTCATGCTCACCACCGCCGGTTGGTTACTCCACTATTGCACCTACTAGAGCAGCCCCACCTCGGATTGTGAGCGCGATATCATCTCAAGAGTATGGTACATTGTCAACGTACGTACCTACATCAGCTACATCTCTTCGAGGTAACATTAAAGGTATTGATGATATAACTTCACATGAGAATGAAGCATGCCTAATTAACTTGAATGGATCATGTGTTGAGTTATCTGTTGATTTGAGCACACCACCTATTTTAGAGACTCTTGTTACTATCATGAATGCGTCATGTGATCAAAAAACTGAAATATCAACAATTTTGAGTGCACCCATTGAATTAACTGTTGATGCAAAAGAACCAATGTTTAATCATTTTGATATGACCTCTAATCTTGATGATGATTCTGTGTCCAATGACTTATTGCATGTTTGCTTATTTAAGCATGTTGTAGCATGTAAATTTGATGCAAGTAAGGTTTATTCATCGAAGTTAGGATGGTTTCATGATGAACATTGCCAATCTTTTGAAGTGAATAAGAGGTTCACTTATATGTGCAAACTGAGTTGCAATATTTTCATGCCTTCTACTTCTTGTGATAATTTTTTGGCTTTAGATTTTATGAACAATGAAAGTTACTCATGTATATATGTGACATATGTGCAAAAATCAAGGGAGGTTAAAATGGATGACATATACATATACAACATGTACACCTTGTCTCTTTTGTTAGCCACATTTCAGATTAAGCAATGCCGAGGACGGCTTTGTTTTCAAAAAGGGGAGGATGATGAGGACATGACTACCTTGGATACGACCAAAAATATTGCATACATGCATATTTGTCAGGTGATTTATAATGCAAACTATTCAATAATCTATTTATGTTATCAAGAACAAAAATACTTCACACACTTTTGTGTTTTGTCTAATTGCAGGTGTATGGGACATTTGTACAATCCACATATGAAGATAAGGGAAAAGGAGAAGTTTAGGCTATGTTCAAAAAGTCCTCTCACGTCACTTTTGCGCCAAGAGAAGATAGATTCCAAGTCTCTCAAGTTCTGGATTAAGATTCGGACTGCACAGACATACCTGACTCAAAATGCCAACAACTTTTTCATACGGACTCCGAATTGGGTGATTCTTTTTTTGCTGGAAACTACATTTCGTGCTATTTCCAACCCAATTGGATTCACCTTCAAATTCGTCTGGAGCGTTGAGTTACAGACGAAACAATCTGACGTTGCAGCAAAATCCGAGTCAAACTACAAGCCCAAAGGTATTGCATCACCTCCACTTGGGACCATGAGCCTTGTACGACCTAGGGTTAGTTTTAGGATGCCTTGAGACGTCCTCACACCTCCTTGGCCGCCACCCCTTGCTCCTATATAAGTAGATCCAGCTAGTAGCTTTTTCCTTGGGATTTGTTTAGTTAAAAGTTAGCAATTGCAACTTCGTGTACTCCGTTTGTGTCCAACGACCAGACCAAGACTGCTTCCGGATCCCCACCATTATCAATACTTCACATATATTTGCGATATTCAGATTTCTTTATCATATTCTTGCTCGTTCTTCGATTGCTTGCAGGAATAGACCTTCATGGTCAGGCTGACCGTGCTTCCAGCATCGTCAGTAACCTCAGGAGATTGGTTTAGCGGTTGCTAAGGCGCAACGTCATGCACGTTTGTAGTCGGATCGTCAAAGTCGTCTCCACCAAATCGATAGTTATCATCTTATCAAAAGATTGGGACCCTCGCCTCTATCAATATCAATATCTTACAAGTTCTTACCATGCAGCAGGTGGTGATAGGCAACCAACAGTGTCAAATAACTCCGAAGATTGTGTAAAGCGATTGCCAGTGGAACGTACGTATACACTGTGGAGAAATATGTGGAGCTGGGTTGGCTATATATGGTAGCAAAAGATTAGCAATAATCAATTCAAAGATGTAATGTTGAATAAACGCTCAACGACGGTACTGTGCTGGTCCTAGGCTAGACCGAACTGGAGACGCGAGCGTAGAACACTAATGAGGTCATGCTGTAGCACAATAGCATCAATAAAGGATATGAAGTAGCTCTAGACAACAAGATATAAGTGAAGATCACAATAGCAGTAAAGATAATGATATGAAACAACAACCAAGCAGGATATATCAACAACTTTCTCTCCAACATTCCTCTGGAAAAGTTTGTGCCAATTTTTTTGATAATTTTTCAAGAATGGTATTCACTCAAGCTTTCAAACGCAAAAGGAATCACTCAATTCCAAGATGATATGAGGAGTCAAAAAATTCTAAAACTGGCCTGAAAAACTGGAATAAGCTATGTTTGTGAACTTCGGAGGGCAAAAGACCTATTTATAAGCCGATTTTGAGGTGCCAAATATTAAACTTGTTTCTACAACTATTTAGATGCAGATCGTCTCTAGCTTTCATTTGAGTACTCGCGGAATCAAAACGGACTTCGTATGAGGAAGTTATGTCTGTTTTACTGAACAGTGCACAAAACAGATTCCAATCCGAATTCAACTACGAGATTGAGTCTATAGATCCGAATTTTGTTTTTTTTCTTCTCTCTTTTTTTTCTCTCTTTTTTTCCTCACACGTTTTTCTTTTTCTTTTTTTTTCTTTGACTTTTTTTTACTTTTTTTCTCTTTTTTTCTCTCTCCCTCTTTCCAAACAAACTAGATAAGATGCAGATTGGATCTAGCGAAGATGTGAACGATCTCAACTATGATTATGACAATGAACGGTGGGTAGCACGTGGAGGAAATTGATGGATGGGTGGTGGACAGCGGAAGGGATAACGATGCAGGGGTGGCGTGACTAATGTGAATAGAACTCGAAACTCTAAACGAACTAGACACTAAGACCAGCAACTCGACACGACGATGCAACCGATAATTCAACTATGCAAGTAACGAAAAGAAAATTGCAAAGGCTCAGATTGGCTTGGACAAAGGATGAATAGATCTAACCTTTTTTGTGGCTTTTTCTTGGACAATAGGTAAGAAAATATATCTAATCTAGGAAAAACTGGAAATTCTCACCGAGCAACTGGAAAACTGATACCACTTGATAGAGGCGAGGGTGTCCCAATATTTCGATGAGATGATAACTATCGATTTGGTGGAGACGACTTTGACGATCTGACTACAAACGTGCACGACGTTGCGCCTTAGCAATCGCTAAACCAATCTCCCGAGGTTACTGACGATGCCGGAAGCACGGTTAGCCTGACCACGAAGGTCTATTCCTACATGCAATCGAAGTAGAAGCAAGAATATGATAATGCAATCTGAATATTGTGAATATAGATCAAGTATTGATAAAGGTGGGGATCCGAAAGTGGTCTTGGTCTGGTCGTTGGACACAAACGAAGTACACGAAGTTGCAATGGCTAACTTTCAACTAAACAAATCCCAAGGAAAAATCTACTAGATGGATCTACTTATATAGGAGCAAGGAATGGCGGCCAAGGAGGTGGGAGGACATCCCAAGGGAGCCTAAAACTAAACCTAGGTTGTACAAGGCTCATGGGCCCAAGTGGAGGTGATGCAACACCTTTGGGCTTGTAGTTTGACTCGGATTCTGCTGCAACGTCAGATTGTTTCATCCATAACTCAACGCTCCAGACGAATTGAAGGTGAATCCAATTGGGTTGGAAAGAGCACGAAATCTAGTTTCCAACACAAAAAGAATCAACCAATTCGGAGTCCGTATGAAATAGTTGTTGGCGTTTTGAGTCAGGTATGTCTTTGCAGTCCGAATCTGAATCCAGAACGTGAGAGACTTCGACTCTATCTTCTCTTGGCCCAAAAGTGACGTGAGAGGACTTTTTGAACAGAACCTAAACTTCTTCTTTTCCCTTATCTTCATATGTGGATTGTACAAATGTTCCATACACCTGCAATTAGACAAAACACAAAAGTGTGTGAAGTATTTTTGTTCTGCATAACATAAATAGATTATTGAATAGTTTGCATTAGAAATCACCTGAAAAATATGCATGTATGCAATATTTTTGGTCGTAACCAAGTTCGTCATGTCCTCATCAAAATCTCATATTCTTACCAGTTCTTACCCAGCAGCAGGCGGTGATCAGCAACCGTCGTAGTCAAAACTATCAAAGCTTGGATAGAGCGATTACCAGGGAGAGTCAAACACACGACGTAGATGTATGTGGAGCTGGGAAGGCTTATAATATGGTAGCAAAAAGGGTCAGCAATAATCAATTCAGAGATGCAATGTTGAATAAATGCTCAACGGCGGTACTATGCTGGTCCTAGGCTAGACCGTGCTAGAGACGCGAGCCTAGAACACTAACAAAATCACGGCGCTGCACGTAAGCAAGGGAGGAGCACTCTCTGGATTTTTGTCTTTTTTTTCGCTTTTTTTGCACTTTTTTCCTTTTTTTGCTCCGCAACAATTTTTTTTAAAAAAAGTCTACAAATGGTCTAAAAACTGCCTAGCCAGAAATTTTTTTGAGTTTGGAACTATTTTTCTTCTGCGGGTAGCTCGGAATCTCAGGAGTCCTATTCTGTCACGACTCGAAGTATCGCGTGATCCGGAAATCGAAAACAATGCAACAATTACTGGACTTAGACTAGGACTGGTGGCGGAGATGAATCCGGTGGAATCTCGGACTGGTGGTGGCGATGAATCTGGTGGAAATCAGACTGGTGGCGGATATATGTTGCAGGTGGACTAGGGTTGGCGTGATGGCGGTGGATATGTGGTGGCATATATGGACTCGGATTGATGGTGAATATGTGGTGGTGAATATGCCAGCGACGATGAAGTTGGTGTGGTGGTGGTATATGGCAGCAGCGATGATGATGATGCGGTGGTGATATATGGCAGCGACGACGTGACAACCTGTGAATAGAACTCGATACTCTAAAGAACTAGACGCTAAGACCAGCAACTTGACACGACGATGCAATCACAAATTCAACAAAGCAAATACAGAAAAGATTATGCAAAGGCTCAGATTGGTTTGGATAGGCAGCATCATATTCTCATGAACATTAGAATCATTACCAAGAAACGAAAGTACCTGATAATTCAGTTGGCGTGCGCGAGCTCTAGTAATTGGTCCAGTATGTATAGCAGCAGGGGTTGTGGGTTCTTGTTTCCCTTGCGCATGCCATCATCTCCATGCTTGAACTTGCTCCAAGGTTCATCTTTCTTGTCCAAGCTAGGCCCTTCATTTGTAAGCAAAACAAATGTATCCAATTTAGGCAGCATCATATTCTCATGAACATTAGAATCGTTACCAAGAAACGAAAGTACCTGATAATTCAATTGGCGTGCGCGAGCTCTAGTAATCGGTCCAGTATGTATAACAGCAGTGGCTGTGGGTGTAAGAATGGTATTGATGTCCTCATCAGCAATAAGAGGCAATGGATATCGTTTCGTTCCCAAAGGTGGGACGTTCCCTACCGAAACCGTCATGCTTGTTGTGAGAAGCTCTGGTTTGTGAGAAGCATATACCGAAACCTGCCCCATATGGGACAAACTTTGTAATACGACATGTTGATGCCGGTCCATGATAGCATGCCAAGTTTCATGAATTTCAGACGAGTTTTGGATTTACTAGAATTTAAAAACCAGGCATCTCAATGTTTTTCCGGCAATCAACGGTGCCTCGGTGTTTGAAATTCATTCCCATTTCTTGCATGGGACCTAAGCATGCACCCAAGGACATAGATTTGATTTTTCAACCAATTTATATGCACTAGAGCATGTGCATGTAGTTAAAATTTGAATTATGGACATAAAATGCATTAAAAACTTAGTTAATACATAAAAATGTCCAAACAAACCCTGAATATTTCCAATTCTTTTGTGATCACTGCAATAAAAGGTCTAGCAATTCAAACACCGTCCATGGCCACCGTGACCCCATTATGTAATTCAAATCAAGACCAAAAATCAAGTATATCCCGCACAGTTTATTATAACCAATTGTGTGAGATGCAACACAAAATATCTTCGGAACATGTCTGAATAAGGGACCGTGTCTGATGACACTTTGCGTGCCAGCTTTTTGGCTGAAGCGTTTCCAAATTTTCGGTTTTCGTGGAAACATCTACCTCCCCGCCCCCTTATAAAAAGCCATATTTCCCCCCTTTCCGCCTTCCTTTCCAAGTTGAAACCTTCACTCCGTGCTTGTAGCGCCGCCGCCTCCTCGCCGGCGACCCTCCTTCACGTTGCTCGGCCTCGCCTATCCGGCTAGGTAATCCACACCCGACCCCCATCCTCCTCCTCCTTCCACATCCCACCTGGCCCGACCGCTGGTGCGACCGCAACACCTTCCACCCAAATCACCGACCCCTCCACCAAATAAGCACTGGCGTAAGCCATGGTGCATGTAGTATAGCCAGAACCTCAAGGAGCATTTGGCAGCGGAGAACCAAATCGGTCACACGCGCGGATGAGGTCGCGATGGCTGCCATTCGTGCTGACCCCTAGATCTTGAAGAAGCACCTTGCCATTTGCTAGCTACGCCGGTTATGCATGCTCGGTTTACCCATTGCGTGTGCTGCTCCTGCCTTTCCTTCACAAATTCTAGTGAATTGTGCTATCTAATTTTACCATGCAATCTGTTGCTCTAGTGTATATGTTCTATATGTCGTGCAGTGTGGTGCTCACTTAGTTATTGTTTGGTTAATTAGTTGTCGTCTTTAGTTAACTATTTGGTTCAAATATGCAAATGTGATGTTGAATTCTTCAGGCTATAATTTTGTATTGTCTTCCATGTGAGAAATAAATCAAATTTATCTTTACAAAATTGTGGGTGCATTCTGTTATTGTATACCATGTGAGGAATAAATTGAATTTGGCTGTAGTAAATACATGAGAAACAAATACAATTGCTACAATTGGCTATAGTTAACTGTTTGGTCAACTATCTGATCTTCTATTAGGAGTATGTTATATTGTGCAATGTGGTGCTCAGTTAATGTTTGGTTCATTTGTTGTGGTGTTTAGTTAACTGCTTGGTTCAATGTTATATTGTGCAATGTGGTCCTCAGTTAATGTTTGGTTCATTTGTTGTGGTGTTTAGTTAACTGCTTGGTTCAATTCTGCTATGCGAGTCCAATTGTCATGGGTACAATTTTGTATTGTTGTGCATGTGAGGAATAAATCGAATTGGCTGCACTTAATACATGAGAAACATATACAAGTGCTATATTTCCTAGTTCTTAATCATGTTTGGTTTGGATAAATGGGTTTTCCCTGTGGCTTAAATTAATTTGATGAATCTGCAATGTGATTATTTTTCATCAACATATTTTACTGATAGCATGCGAACCCTTACTTAACCTGATGACTAACTACCTTATATGTGTTGCAGGGAGACAATGGGAAGCACTGAGGTTTACAATCGAGGTTAGCACGTGCATGGTCCGTTGTCTAATAGCACATTATTGTGCAATTGCAGGAACCATTCTCATATTTAGGTTCTTAACAATTTGGTCTTGCACATGTAGGTCCTGCTGTTAGAGGTTTTGACCCACTATTCGACCCTTTTTGCATATGGGGAAATGAGTTATCCATGAATATCAGTCAAGTCAAGAAACTCATAAAGATTGTTAGGATAAATAAATTAGCGACAAAAAACAAAATGATCTATGTCTGTACAATGAAGAAGACATCAGTTCACTACAGGATGGTACTAACTATTATACCTTGCCATTTTTTATTTCTTTGCCCCATTTCCAATATAGAGAAGATATTTATGCACATCCTTGTTTTCAGGCCTTTCCAAAGTAGTTCACTGAATATTACCTCTCAAACCATCTCTATGGTCAGGAGGCAAGGAAGGTATTCATACAACCCCCACGGTTCAATATTGAAGTGTTCCTGAACAGGACGAAGGATGGACGGTCAATCATCCACAGGCACTGACCTAAAGTTACAAAGACCTTCAACATCAATGAAGGCTCAATATCCGCCTTCTGCTTCAACAGTTTTGCAGATGAGATACATCTGCCTATGTATCGTCTATGATGCCAATTTCGAAAGGTTATAGATGTTGCATGCGGAACTTGGTCCTCGTGTAGTTGTGTAATGGGGTCGCTGAGTGCTGAAGCTATATGATGTTGTACTCTAATGTATTTCAATTATGAAAATGAAATATATTGTGTGGTTAATATGAACTGTCAATTAGATTAATAAATGGATTATGAATAATTTGATAATTATCCTGCTAGTGGTGAATGTAATGCCCCGTATGTAACTTGCCATATTTGTATTCCAACTCTTGCCATTTTTGGCTCTAAGGTATGTTATTCCCTCGTGGTTGGGTTTTGTATTCATTTTGCATTTTGTTCAGGTCATGCATTTCATATCATATCATCATGTGCATCGCATTTGCATACGTGTTCGTCTCATGCATCCGAGCATTTTCCCCATTGTCCGTTTTGCATTCCGGCACTCCTACGTCCTCCGGTGTCCCCTTTTGCCTCTTTCCGTGTGCGGGTGTTAAACGTTCTCGAATTGGACCGAGATTTGCCAAGCGGCCTTGGTACACCACCGGTAGACCACCTGTCAAGTTTCGTGCCATTTGGAGTACGTTTAATACTCCAACGGTTAACCGAGGAACCGTATAGGCCTCGTGTGTGTTGCAGCCCAACACCCCTCCAAAGTGGCCCAAAACCCATCCAAACCCCGTCTATACTCTCGGTCGTTTGATCATGATCGCGTGCCGAAAACCGCACTCCATTTAGACTCTCCTCGCTCCTTCTATGTATAAATAGGTCTTCCCCGTTCAAAATCACAGATGAAACCCTAAAAACATCCCCTCTCCACGCCGGACGTGTTCGCCCGCCGTCCAGCGTAGTTTTGATTTTGGTCAACCTCATCCTCATAATGGTCCTCCACCTTGATGAGGACATCAATACCATTGTTACACCCACAACCCCTGCTACTATACATACTGGACCAATTACTAGAGCTCGCGCACGCCAACTGAATTATCAAGTACTTTCATTTCTTGGTAATGATTCTAATGTTCATGAGAATATGATGCTGCCTAAATTGGATACATTTGTTTTGCTTACAAATGAAGGGCCTAGCTTGGACAAGAAAGATGAACCTTGAAGCAAGTTCAAGCATGGAGATGATGCCATGCGCAAGGGAAACAAGAACGGAGTTACAAGTGATGATTCCAGGACTCTGAAGCCACCATAATGAGTGCATGAAGCATGGGACGAAATATACAACATGCCACTTCATAAATTTCGTCCAAAGGCTATTTTAGGTGTTGCGTCACCTTATTATTGGGCCAGGCCCATGTATTTTCGAAGTACTTAAGTATAGGCTGTTTTTAGAGTCTGTTTGTGTGGGGAAACAAGAGTTAGGGTTGGTTTCGGACACCTCCACCAAGGGCCACGAAATTCCCCCTCTCTCCTCCATATATACGGCCCTTAGGGCATCGTTTAGACTTTGGGGGTTTTGTTTAGATTAAAATTTCTCCATAGCTGCAACTTCGCGTACTTCGTTTGTGTTCAACGACCAGACCAAGGCGTCACAGAACCCCACCTTGAGCAATAAACCTTTCATCTTATATTCGCAATATCCAGATTGTAATCTCAGTTTCTTGCTTGTTCTTCGTTTGCTCGCAGGAAACAGACCCTCGTGGTCAGGTTGATCGTGCTCCGGCGTGGTCAATAACCCTCGGAAGTTGGTTTAGCGATTGCTAAGGCGCGACGTATCGCACGTTCGTAGTCGGATCGTTAAGGTCGACTCCCACAGAAAACGATAGCCACCATCTCATCGAAACATCGGGACACCTTTGCCTCTATCAAGTGGTATCAAATTTTCAGGTTGCTCGGTGAGATTTTACAGTTTTTCGTAGATTAGATCTAGTCTGTTCTTCATACCTACAGTCCACGAAAAAGCCAAAATAATTAGGGTTAGTTCATCCTATCCGAACCAATCTGAACCTTTGCATAATCTTTTCTGTATTTGCTTTGTTGAATTTGCGGTTGCATCGTCGTGTCAAGTTGCTGGTCTTAGCGTCTAGTCCTTTAGAGTTTCGAGTTCTGTTCACAGGTTGTCACGCCGCCGCCGCACCATCGTCAGCTTCATTACCATATACCACCAACCCACCATATACATCACCGCTGCCATATACTACCACCAATCAGAGTCCACATATACCATCGCCATATACCATCACCAATCCAAGTCCAGATATTCCATCGCCATATACCACCACCAATACGAGTCCAGATATACCACCACAGTCCGAGTTCCACCAGTTTCATCTCCGCCACCAGTCCTAGTCCGAGTCCAGTATTTGTTGCTTTGTTTTCGAGTTCCAGATCACGCCATACTCCGAGTCGTGACAGAGTAGGACTCCTGATATTCTGTGCTACCCGCAGAAGAAAAATAGTTCCAAACTAAAAAAATCTGGCTAGGCAGTTTTTAGACCATTTGTAGACTTTTTCGGAAAAAAATTGTTGCGGAGCAAAAAAAACAAAAAAAGAGGAAAAAAGTGCAAAAAAAAGTGAAAAGAAAAAAAATTCCGAGTGTGCTCCTCCATTGTTTACATATAGAGCCGTGATTTTGTTAGTGTTCTAGGCTCGCGTCTCTAGCACGGTCTATCCTAGGACCAGCACAATAACGTCATTGAGCGTTTATTCAACTTTGCATCTCTGAATTGATTATTACTGACCCTTTTTGCTACCATATTATAAGCCTTCCCAGCTCCACATACATCTACGTCGTGCGTTTGACTCTCCCTGGTAATCGCTCTATCCAAGCTTTGAGAGTTTTGACTACGACGGTTGCCGATCACCGCCTGCTGCTGGGTAAGAACTGGTAAGAATTTGAGATTTGCTTGACGGATTTGTGACACCACCACCACCTCTTGTTAGTAGTCTGTAGGATCATATTCTTGTGTGTTTCTATTGTTGCTAACCATGGCAGGATCACAAGCCGACGAGACTGACTGGGAGAACATGACGAATAAGGAGTTGCATGATAAATTTCAGCAAATGATGAGTGGACAGGTGCAAGATGTGCTAAACAGATTTGAAGAGGCCATGCAGAAGATAGATGGCATGGAGAAGATGTTCGAAACAAAGCTCGATAACATGTTTAATGAATTGCTCGCGCGTGTTCCACCACCACCACCGGTTGCACCTAACGCACCTCTACAACAACAACAACAACGACGACTACCTACACATCATGAAACAGCCCTCCGCCGAGCGAGCCGTCTCCCTCTTGCACCTGGCCAAACTGTTGGTCCTGCTGTTGATACTTCTATGGCTCCTACTGCTGATGCGGAGGAGGATGATTTTGCCGGAGATTACGAGGATGAGGTTGATCAAAATCAGAACTACGTGCCACCACCAGCACAGCAACCGCCAGGTTGTCCACATGCAAATAATGGCAATGGTAGGGCTCACCCTCAGGTACGAGATCATGACCATCTCCCTAAACTAAAATTGAATATTCCACCATTTGAGGGTAGATATGTTCCTGATATATATCTTACTTGGTAGTTAGAAAGCGAACAACGATTTACATGATTACAATATCCCGAGGAGAGACGTGTTCCTGCTGCTATTTGTGCATTCACTAGTTTTGCATGTGTTTGGTGGTCTGAGCATTGTAGATTATATCCTATTCTAGCTACTTGGGCTGCTTTGAAAACTGCTATGCATACTCGTTGGGTTCCACCATATTATCAACGTGAATTACTTCAAAAGTTGCAGTGTTTAAGACAAGGAAAAAATTCTGTAGAAGAATATTATCAGGAATTACAAACTGGCATGATTTGATGTGGTATTGTTGAGGAGAATGAAGCTATGCTTGCACGTTTTATGGGTGGATTAAATAGAGAGATTCAGACCATCCTAGAGTATAAGGAGTATAATAATATCACTAGTTTATTCCATCTTGCTTGTAAAGCTGAACGTGAAGTGCAGTATCTACAGGCATTGGCGCGAACTAACTTTTCTGCAGGTCGATCTTCATCATGGACACCACGTGCATCCTCTACTTCCACTCCACCAGCACCTCCATCAGGTGCCACCTCCAGCCGTGATACAAGAAAGCAGGCACAACCACCACTATCTGCCAAGAGCACACCTGCTGGACCTGCGCAGAGCTCTTCTTCTTCCATGGCATCAACAGGGCACACAAGTGATATTATTTGTCGTCGTTGTAAGGGAAGAGGACATTTGCAAGAGAATGCCAATCTCAGCGTGTGATGATTGCTACTGAGGATGGTGGGTATGAGTCCGCTAGTGACTATGATGAGGAGACTTTGGTTCTTATTACACGTGAAGAACACGGTGGAGATGATTCTGATCATGAGACGCAATACATGGCTGCTGAAGATGCCGACAGGTATGAATGTTTAGTTGCTCAACGTGTTTTGAGTGTGCAGGTGACACGAACTGAGCAAAATCTGAGGCATAATTTGTTCCATACAAAGGGAGTTGTGAAGGAACGTTCTGTTCGCGTCATCATAGATGGAGGGAGCTGCAATAACTTGGCTAGCATGGAGATGGTGGAGAAACTATCTCTCACCACAAGACCACATCCACATCCTTACTACATCCAATGGTTCAACAACAGCGGCAAGGTTAAGGTAACACATACTATTTGTGTGCATTTTAGTATCTCTACATATGCTGATTATGTTGATTGTGATGTGGTACCTATGCAAGCATGTTCCTTATTACTTGGTAGACCATGGCAATTTGATAAAAATTCTGTACACCATGGTAGAAACAATCAGTATACTCTTGTTCATAAGGATAAAAATACTACTTTGCTTCCTATGACTCCTGATTCCATTTTGAAAGATGATATTAATAGAGCTAATAAAGCCAAACAAGAGAAAAACTAGAGTGAAAATCATATTGTGGCAAAAGAATTTGAGCAACAAATGCAGCCTAATAATAAACAATCTAGTGTTGCTTCTGAAATTAAATTGAAAAGTGCATGTTTACTTGCCACCAAATCTGATATTGATGATCTAGATTTTAGCAAATCTGTTTGCTATGCTTTTGTGTGCAAAGAGGCATTATTTTCATTCGAGGACGTACCTTCCTCTTTGCCTCCTGCTGTCACTAACATTTTGCAGGAGTTCGCTGACGTCTTTCCACAAGACGTGCCACCAGGATTACCACCAATGCGAGGGATTGAGCATCAAATTGACTTAATTCCCGGTGCATCATTACCCAACCATGCACCATACCATAACAATCCAGAGGAGACAAAGGAGATTATGCGTCAAGTACAAGAACTGCTCGACAAAGGTTATATACGCGAATCCCTTAGTCCTTGTGCTGTTCCTATCATTTTAGTGCCGAAAAAGGATGGTACGTCACGTATGTGCGTTGATTGTAGACCCCCGGGCAGTTTTTAGGCCAAAATTTCAGCGACCAAAAATATTTTTCCCTATCCTATTTTTAGGTTTTTCTGAGTCTTTTGAGCCACGTGCCATCATAGTGATTTTTTGTCGCACTTTTTCGTCGTCGCTGCCCTGATTTCCGGAAAAAAAGTCAAAAAAATATTTCATGCCCATCCTATCAGATTGACGAGGGAAGAGTTTTGAGACACTCTCCATTATAGTGATTTTTCGCAAAAAAAAGAGGAGCGCCAAAAAAAGGAGCGCAAAAAAAAGAGCGAATTTTTTTTTCCAGACTGTGCTTTTCCCTTGCTTACGTGCAGCGCCGTGATTTTGTTAGTGTTCTAGGCTCGCGTCTCTAGCACGGTATAGCCTAGGACCAGCACAGTACCGTCGTTGAGCGTTTATTCAACTTTGCATTTCTGAATTGATTATTGCTGACCCTTTTTGCTACCATACTATAAGCCTTCCCAGCTCCACATACATCTACGTCGTGCGTTTGACTCTCCCTGGCAATCGCTCTATCCAAGCTTTTGAGAGTTTTGACTACAACGGTTGCCGATCACCGCCTGCTGCTGGGTAAGAACTGGTAAGAATTTGAGATTTTCTTGACGGATTTGTGACACCCGCCACCACCACTACTTGTTAGTAGTCTGTAGGATCATATTCTTGTGTGTTTCTATTGCTGCTAACCATGCCAGGATTACAAGCCGACAAGACTGACTGGGAGAACTTGACGAACAAGGAGCTTCATGATAAGTTTCAGCAAATGATGAGTGGACAGGTGCAAGATGTGGTAAACAGATTTGAAGCGGCCATGGAGAAGATAGATGGCACGGAGAAGACGTTTGAAACAAAGATCGATAACAAGTTTGCTGAATTGCTTTCGCATTTTCCACCACCACCACCGGCTGCTCCTGCCGCACCTCTATAACAACAGCGACAACACTGACTACCTCCATGTCAGGAAACAACCCTCCGCCGAGCGAGCCGTATCCCTCTTCAGCCGGGCCAAACTGCTGGTGCTGCTGTTGATACTTCTGTGGCTCCTACTGCTGACGTGGAGGAGGATGATTATGTGGGAGATTACGAGGATGAGGTTGATCAAAATCAGAACTACGTGCCACCACCAGCACAACAAACACCAGGTCGTCCACATGCAAATAATGGCAATGGTAGGGCTCACCCTCAGGTACGAGATCATGACCATCTCCCTAAACTAAAATTAAATATTCCACCATTTGAGGGTAGATATGTTCCTGATATATATCTTATTTGGGAGTTAGAAACTGAACAACGATTTACATGTTTACAATATCCCGAGGAGAGACGTGTTCCTGCTGCTGTTTGTGCATTCACTAGTTTTGCATGTGTTTGGTGGTCTGAGCATTGTAGATTATATCCTATTCCAGCTACTTGGGCTGCTTTGAAAACTTCTATGCGTACTCGTTGGGTTCCACCATATTATCAACGTGAATTACTTCAAAAATTGCAACGGTTAAGACAAGGAAAAAATTCTGTAGAAGAATATTATCAGGAATTGCAAACTGGCATGATTAGATGTGGTATTGTTGAGGAGAATGAAGCTATGCTTGCATGTTTTATGGGTGGATTAAATAGAGAGATTCAGACCATTCTAGAGTATAAGGAGTATACTAATATCACTCGTTTATTCCATCTTTCCTGTAAAGCTGCACGTGAAGTGCAGGATCGATAGGCATTGGTGCGTACTAACTTTTTTGCAGGTCGACCTTCATCCTGGACACCACGTGCATCATCTACTTCCACACATTCTGCTACACCGGCACCTCCATCGGCTGCCACCTCCAACCGTGATACAATAAAGCAGGCACAATCACCACTATCTGCCAAGAGCACACCTTCTGGGCCTGCAAAGAGCTCTTCTTCATCCATGGCATCAACAGGGCAAACACATGATATTATTTGTTGACGTTGCAAGGGTGGAGGTCATTATGCGAGAGAATGCCCATCTAAGCGTGTGATGATTGTTACTGAGGATGGTGGGTAAGAGTCTGCTAGTGACTATGATGAGGAGACTTTGGCTCTTATTACACGTGACGAACACGGTGGAGACGATTCTGATCATGAGACGCAATACATGTCTCCTGAAGATGCTGACACATATAAATGTTTAGTTGCTCAACGTGTTTTGAGTGTGCAGGTTACACAACTTGAGCAAAATCAGAGGCATAATTTGTTC
Organism: Triticum dicoccoides; assembly: GCF_002162155.2. Classification (NCBI taxonomy): domain Eukaryota; kingdom Viridiplantae; phylum Streptophyta; class Magnoliopsida; order Poales; family Poaceae; genus Triticum; species Triticum dicoccoides. Next base: position 184,664,576 of record NC_041380.1, on the reverse strand, counting down.
AATACCAAGGGAGTTGTGAAGGAACGTTCTGTTCGCGTGATCATAGATGGAGGGAGTTGCAACAACTTGGCTAGCATGGAGATGGTGGAGAAGCTATCTCTCACCACAAGACCACATCCACATCCTTACTACATCCAATGGTTCAACAACAGCGGCAATGTTAAGGTAACACGTACTGTTCGTGTGCATTTTAGTATCTCTACATATGCTAATTATGTTGATTGTGATGTGGTACCTATGCAAGCATGTTCCTTATTACTTGGTAGACCATGGCAATTTGATAAAAATTCTGTACACCATGGTAGAAACAATCAGCATACTCTTGTTCATAATGATAAAAATATTACTTTGCTTCCTATGACTCCTGATTCCATTTTGAAAGATGATATCAATAGAGCTAATAAAGCAAAATAGGAGACAAATAAGAGTGAAAATCAAATTGTGGCAAAAGAATTTGAGCACCAAATGAAGCCTAATAATAAACCATCTTCTGTTGTTTCTGAAATTAAATTGAAAAGTGCATGTTTACTTGCCACCAAATTTGATATTGATGAGCTAGATTTTAGCAAATCTGTTTGCTATGCTTTTGTGTGCAAAGAGGCATTATTTTCATTTGAGGACGTGCCTTCCTCTTTGCCCCCTGCTGTCACTAACATTTTGCAGGAGTTCGCTGACGTCTTTCCACAAGACGTGCCACCGGGATTACCACCTATTCGAGGGATTAAGCATCAAATTGACTTAATTCCCGGTGCTTCGCTACCCAACCGTGCACCATACCGTACCAATCCAGAGGAGACGAAGGAGATTATGCATCAAGTACAGGAGCTGCTCGACAAAGGTTATATACGCGAATCTCTTAGTCCTTGTGCTGTTCCTATTATACTAGTGCCTAAAAAGGATGGTACGTCGCGTATGTGTGTTGATTGTAGAGGCATTAATAATATTACTATTCGTTATCGTCATCCTATTCCTAGGCTTGATGATATGCTTGATGAATTGAGTGGCTCTACAATATTCTCCAAAGTTGATTTGCATACTGGATACCATCAAATTCGTATGAAATTGGGAGATGAATCGAAAACAGCATTTAAAACTAAGTTTGGTTTATATGAGTGGTTAGTCATGCCTTTTGGGTTAACTAATGCGCCTAGTACTTTTATGAGACTAATGAACGAAGTTTTACGTGTTTTCATTGGATGATTTGTGGTAGTCTATTTTGATGATATACTGATTTATAGAAAATCTTTGGAAGAACATTTGGAACATTTACGTGCTGTTTTTATCGCTCTACGTGATGCACGTTTGTTTGGTAACCTTGGGAAGTGCACCTTTTGCACCGACCGAGTATCTTTTCGTGGCTATGTTGTTACTCCACAGGGAATTGAAGTTGATAAAGCCAAGATTGAAGCTATTGAGAGTTGGCCGCACCCCAAAACGGTCACATAAGTGAGGAGTTTCCTTGGCCTCGCTGGTTTCTATAGGCGTTTTGTGAGAGATTTCAGCACCATTGCTACACCTCTCAACAAGCTTACAAAGAAGGATGTGCCTTTTGTTTGGGGTACCGCACAGGAAGAAGCCTTCACGGTATTGAAAGATAAGTTGACACATGCTCCTTTACTCCAACTTCCTAATTTTAATAAGACTTTTGAGCTTGAATGTGATGCTAGTGGAATTGGATTAGGAGGTGTGTTATTACAAGATGGCAAACCTGTTGCATACTTTTCTGAAAAACTGGGTGGGCCTAGTTTGAACTATTCTACTTATGATAAAGAATTATATGCTCTTGTTCGGACTTTAGAAACATGGCAACATTATTTATGGCCCAAAGAATTTGTTATACATTCTGATCATGAATCTTTGAAACACATTAAAAGTCAAGAAAAACTGAACCGTAGACATGCTAAATGGGTTGAATTCATTGAGACTTTCCCTTATGTCACTAAACACAAGAATGGTAAAGAAAATGTTATTGCTGATGCATTGTCTTGTCGTTATACTATGCTTTCACAACTTGACTTTAAAATACTTGGTTTGGAGACCATCAAAGATCAATATGTGCATGATGCTGAACTTCAAGATGTATTGCAGAATTGTAAAGAAGGTAGAACATGGAACAAGTTCGTTGTTAATAATGGATTTGTGTTTCGTTCTAACAAGCTATGCATTCCAGCTAGCTCCGTTCGTCTTCTGTTGTTGCAGGAGGCGCATGGAGGAGGACTAATGGGACACTTTGGCGTGAAGAAGATGGATGACGTACTTGCTACACATTTCTTTTGGCCAAAGATGAGACGGGATGTTGAGCGTTTTGTTGCTCGCTGCACTACATGTCAAAAAGCTAAGTCACGACTCAATCCTCATGGTTTATATATGCCTTTTCCTGTACCTAGTGTTCCTTGGGAGGATATATATATGGACTTTGTTTTAGGTTTACCTCGAACAAAGAAGGGGAGGGATAGCATATTTTTTGTCGTGGATAGCTTCTCGAAAATGGCACACTTTATACCATGTCATAAAAGCAATGATGCTATTAATGTTGCTAATTTGTTCTTTCGTGAAATTATTCGCTTGCATTGTGTGCCAAATACTATTGTTTCAGATCGTGATACTAAATTTCTTAGCCACTTTTGGAGATGTTTATGGGCTAAGTTGGGGACTAAACTGCTTTTTAGTACTACTTGTCACCCCCAAACTGATGGACAAACTGAAATAGTCAATAGAACATTGTCTACTCTGCTTAGGGCTGTTTTGAAGAATAATAAAAAAATGTGGGAAGAATGCTTGCCTCATATTGAATTTGCTTATAATCGTTCATTGCATTCTACTACTAAGATGTGCCCTTTTGAAATTGTGTATGGTTTCCTACCTCGTGCACCTATTGATTTTTTGCCTCTTCCAACTTCGGAGAAGGTTAATTTTGATGCTAAAGAACGTTCTGAATTGATTTTAAAAATGCATGAGTTAAGTAAGGAAAACATTGAGCGTATGAACGCTAAATATAAACTTGCTGGAGATAAGGGTAGAAAACATGTTGTGTTTGCACCTGGAGATCTTGTTTGGTTACATTTGCGTAAAGATAGATTCCCTAATTTTCGCAAAGCAAAGCTAATGCCACGTGATGATGGTCCTTTTAAGGTGTTAGAGAAAATAAATGATAATGCATATAAACTTGAGCTACCTATAGATTTTGGGGTTAGTCCCACTTTTAACATTGCAGATTTGAAGCCTTATTTGGTTGAGGAAGATGAGCTTCCGTCGAGGGCGACTTCATTTCAAGAAGGGGAGCATGATGAGGACATCAATACCATTGTTACATCCACATCCCCTACTGTTACATATACTAGACCAATTACTAGATCTCGCACACGCCAATTAAATTACCAGGTACTTTCGTTTCTTGGTAATGATTCTAATGTTCATGAGAATATGATGCTTCCTAAATTGGATACATTTGTTTTGCTTACAGATGAAGGGCCTAGCTTGGAGAAGGATGAACATTGGAGCAAGAACACGCATGGAGTTGATGGCATGCGCAAGGGGATCAAGAATGGAGTTACAAGTGATGATTTCAGGACTTTGAAGCCACCATAAGGGCCTTGGATGAAATATACAAGGTGCCACTTCATAATATTCGTCCATAGGCTATTCTAGGTGCTGCGTCACCTTATTATTGGGCCAGGCCCATGTAATTTCGCAATACTTAAGTATAGGATATTTTTAGAGTCCGTATGTGTGGGGAAACAAGAGTTAGGGTTGGTTTCGGACCTCACCCTCAAGGGCCACGAAATCCCCCCCCCCTCTTCCTCCATATATACAACCCTTAGGGCATCGTTTAGACCTTGGGTTTTGTTTAGATTAGAAGTTCGCCATAGCTGCAACTTCTCGTACTTCGTTTGTGTCCAATGACCAGACCAAGACGTCAGAGAACCCCACCTTGATCAATAAAGCTTTCATCCTATATTCCCAATATCCAGATTGCAATCTCAGTTTCTTGCTTATTCTTCGTTTTCTTGCAGGAAACAGACCCTCGTGGTGAGGCTAATCGTGCTCTGGCGTGGTCAATAACCCCTCGGAAGTTGGTTTAGCGATTGCTAAGGCGCGACGTCTCGCACGTTCGTAGTCGGATCGTCAAGGTCGACTCCCACAGAAATGATAGCCACCATCTCATCGAAACATCGGGACACCTTTGCCTCTATCATTAATAATATTACTATTCGTTATCGTCATCCTATTCCTAGGCTAGATGATGTGCTTGATGAATTGAGTGGCTCTACAATATTCTCCAAAGTTGATTTGCGTAGTGGATACCATCAAATTCATATGAAATTGGAGATGAATGGAAAACAACATTTAAAACAAAGTTTGGATTATATGAGTGGTTAGTCATGCCTTTTGGGTTAACTAATGCACCTAGTACTTTCATGAGGTTAATGAATGAAGTTTTACGTGCTTTCATTGGACGATTTGTGGTAGTTTACTTATATGACATATTGATTTATAGAAAATCTTCGGAGGAACATTTGGAACATTTACGTGCTGTTTTTATTTCTCTATGTGATGCACGTTTGTTTGGTAACCTTGGAAAGTGCACCTTTTGCACCGACCGAGTATCTTTTCTTGGCTATGTTGTTACTCCATAGGGAATTGAAGTTGATAAAGCCAAGATTTAAGCTAATGAGAGTTGGCCGCAGCCCAAAGCGGTCACACAAGTGAGGAGTTTCCTTGGCCTCGCTGGTTTCTATAGGCGTTTTGTGAGAGATTTCAGCACCATTGCTGCACCTCTCAACGAGCTTACAAAGAAGGATGTGCCTTTTGTTTGGGGTACCGCACAGGAAGAAGCCTTCACGGTATTGAAAGATAAGTTGACACATGCTCCTTTACTCCAACTTCCTGATTTCAATAAGACTTTTGAGCTTGAATGTGATGCCAGTGGAATTGGATTAGGAGGTGTGTTATTACAAGATGGCAAACCTGTTGCATACTTTTCCGAAAAATTGAGTGGGCCTTGTCTGAACTATTATACTTATGATAAAGAATTATATGCTCTTGTTCGGACCTTAGAAACATGGCAACATTATTTATGGCCCAAGGAATTTGTTATACATTCTGATCATGAATCTTTGAAACACATTAAAAGTCAAGCAAAACTGAACTGTAGACATGCTAAATGGGTTGAATTCATTGAGACTTCCCCTTATGTCACTAAACACAAGAAGGGTAAAGAAAATGTTATTGCTGATGCAATGTCTCGTCGTTATACTATGCTTTCACAACTTGACTTTAAAATATTTGGTTTGGAGACCATCAAAGATCAATATGTTCATGATGCTGAATTTAAAGATGTATGGCAGAATTGTAAGGAAGGGAGAACTTGGAACAAGTTCGTTCTTAACGATGGATTTGTGTTTCATGCTAACAAGCTATGCATTCCAGCTACCTCCTTTCGTCTTTTTTTGTTGTAGGAGGCGCATGGAGGAGGATTAATGGGACACTTTGGCATCAAGAAGATGGAGGATATACTTGCTACACATTTCTTTTGGCCAAAGATAAGACGGGATTTGAGCATTTTGTTACTCGCTGCACTACATGTCAAAAAGGTAAGTCACGACTCAATCCTCATGGTTTATATATGCCTTTGCCTGTACCTAGTGTTCCTTGGGAGGATATATCTATGGACTTTGTTTTAGGTTTACCTCGAAGAAAGAAGGGGAGGGATAGCATATTTGTTGTCGTGGATAGGTTCTCAAAAATGGCACACTTTATACCATGTCATAAAAGCGATGATGCTGTTAATGTTGCTGATTTGTTCTTTCGTGAAATTATTCGCTTGCATGGTGTGCCAAATACTATTGTTTCAGATCGTAATACTAAATTTCTGAGCCACTTTTGGAGATGTTTATGGGCTAAGTTGGGGACTAAGCTGCTTTTTAGTACTACTTGTCACCCTCAAACTGATGGACAAACTGAAGTAGTCAATAGAACATTGTCTACTATGCTTAGGGCTGTTTTGAAGAATAACAAGAAAATGTGGGAAGAATGCTTGCCTCATATTGAATTTGCTTATAATCGTTCATTGCATTCTACTACTAAGATGTGCCCTTTTGAAATTGTGTATGGTTTCCTGCCTCGTGCACCTATTGATTTGTGGCCTCTTCCATCTTCGGAGAAGGTTAGATTTGATGCTAAAGAACGTGCTAAATTGATTTTAAAAATGCATCAGTTAACTAAGGAAAACATTGAGCGTATGAATGCTAAATATAACTTGTTGGAGATAAGGGTAGAAAAAATGTTGTGTTTGCACCTGGAGATCTTGTTTGGTTACATTTGCGCAAGGATAGATTTCCTAATTTGCGCAAATCAAAGCTAATGCCACGTGCTGATGGTCCTATTAAGGTGTTAGAGAAAATAAATGATAATGCATATAAACTTGAGCTGCCTGCAGATTTTGGGGTTAGTCCCACTTTTAAGATTGCAAATTTGAAGCCTTATTTGGGTGAGGACGATGAACTTTCATCGAGGACGACTTCATTTCAAGAAGGGGAGGATGATGAGGACATCAATACCATTGTTACACCCACAGCCCCTGCTGCTATACATACTGGACCAATTACTAGAGCTCGCGCACGCCAATTGAATTATCAGGTACATTCGTTTCTTGGTAACGATTCTAATGTTCATGAGAATATGATGCTGCCTAAATTGGATACATTTGTTTTGCTTACAAATGAAGGGCCTAGCTTGGACAAGAAAGATGAACCTTGCAGCAAGTTCAAGCATGGAGATGATGGCATGCGGAAGGGAAACAAGAGCGGAGTTACAAGTGATGATTCCAGGACTTTGAAGCCACCATAATGAGTGCATGAAGCATGGGATGAAATATATAAGATGCCACTTCATAAATTTCGTCCAGAGGCTATTTTAGGTGCTGCGTCACCTTATTATTGGGCCAGGCCCTTGTATTTTTCGAAGTACTTAAGTATAGGCTGTTTTTAGAGTCCGTATGTGTGGGGAAACAAGAGTTAGGATTGGTTTCGGACCCCTCCACCAAGGGGGTTTTGTTTAGATTAAAAGTTCGCCATAGCTGCAACTTCGCGTACTTCATTTGTGTTCAACGACTAGACCAAGGCATCACAGAACCCCACCTTGATCAATAAAGCTTTCATTTTATAATCGCAATATCCAGATTGCAATCTCAGTTTCTTGCTTGTTGTTCGTTTGCTCGCAGGAAACAGACCCTCGTGGTCAGGTTGATCGTGCTCCGGCGTGGTCAATAACATCTCGCACGTTCGTAGTCGGATCGTCAAGGTCGACTCCCACAGAAAACGATAGCCACCATCTCATCGAAACATTGGGACACCTTTGCCTCTATAAATTGCTATCAAATTTTTTTCTCGTGTCAACATAGAACAACAGGAGTGTTGTGTGAATTTTTGTGATTTTTCAGGGTTTGTTTGGACATTTTTATGCATTAACCGAGTTTTCACTGCATTTTATGTGCATAATTCAAATTTGAACTACATGCGCACTCTCGAGTGCATATAAATTGGTTGAAAAATCAAATCTGTGTCCTTGGGTGCGTGCTTAGGTCCCATGCAAGAAATGGGCATGAATTTCAAACACCAGGGCACCGTTGATTGCCGGCAAAATGATGCGAAGCATCCCACGACCATCCCCATGGATGCCACCTCAACTATCCAAGCTCGAAGTGGACCAATGACAAGGGCTAGGGCACGTGCTATTCAATCCGAGGTGACATCACTCCTACTTGAGTTTTTCCCCTCTTCAAGTGAGACATGGCTACTGCCTAAGTCCGAGATACCATGTGTCATCAGGTACAACGCTCAAGACTCGGAGCCAAGGACTGTAGAAGAAGAGACGGGCGTCAACACTCTGGATAGCCTGGAACTTCCGGCCAGTGCTCGGAACTTCCGGCCGACCTGGAGCTTCCGGCCGCCGATGACTTAGACAAGCCCAGGCATGCCAACTCTTGGGTTAGCCCGGACCCCGTCCCGGACCTTCCGGTGCCCAGAACCACCGGCCTGCCCGGACCTTCCGCCCCCAGGATGCCAGCACATCTCCACCGCGCCAACTCTCTGGTTAGACCGGACCCTCCCCGGAACCTCCGGTGCCCGGAACTTCCGGCCTATCCCTAAACTTCCGGCCCTGCCTGCGCGCAGCCACTTGGGCCGAGGCCCGTGTACCCTTTCGTCACCTAGACTATATATACTCTATCCAATACGACTTTCTAGGGTTAGCGTTGTGATAGCTCATTTGAGAGATAGAGCTTCGCTCATCCATATCGGATCTACTCCTTGAGAGAGACCGCGCCCCTCTTCGGAGAAGATCCACCTTTGATTCAAGACCCCTTTACGGGAAGATCCCCTTGTAGATTCAAGACCTCCTCACGGAGAAGAACCGGTTACCCTATGTATCGTCCTTTGTTGGATTTGGATCGTGTATCTCTTTGTATTTCGAGGATCTAGCACATGTGTGACTATTTCTTGTTGGTTGAGTGATTCTCTTGTGTTTCCCCTCGTGATTTCCCTGGTTTTCCCCCTCATGTTCCTCGTGTTCATCGCGGGATCCGCTCCTTTCATGAAAGATCGGGCCACTAGGGTTCTACCCTACATCATCTTGGTATCTAGAGCAAGGTTGATCACGATTTCGGAGCCTCCTCGTTGTGTTTCTAGCCTAATTTTGTTGTTTTTCGTCCTAATCCGAAAATCCCCACCAAAAATAGCTCCATATTTTTTTGTGATTTGTTCATGTGTTGAGATTTTGTTGGTTTTGATCCGTGAATTTTGTGTGTGGCTCGTAGATCTAGCCTCACCACCCTTCTTTTCCTCCAATCTCTTCTTTTTCCCCTTCGGATTTGGGCTTTTTCCCCAAGTTTTTCTGCTCAAATCCACGATCCCGAAGTCTCTATTCTTGGCAGAATCACGACCACCGGAACATCCGGTCCAGCCCAGACATTCCGCCCCCCGGACCTTTCGGCCTTGCCCGGAACCTCCGGACCCTGGAACCTCCGTCTTGCCCGGACTTGCGGCTTCGACAGAAAGTTCGCACTACTTCCACAACTCCACCCAAAATTCCACCAAATTTTGTTCCGGTGCTCACCATATACCATATATATTTCTGCATACCTCCACCACTTCCGCATAACCCACCATTTTTGGACCTTTTTGCTATCCGACACAATTGCTACTTTGAGGTTTGAGAATTTGAGTTGCGGTACCGTATCCTTTTGTGTTTCGGCTATCTAGGTACGGTTCGACATCGACATCACCATTGCTCATCTTTGCCACGGACGCGTCATCAACAACGACCACCTCGACTATGACTTGGTATTCGTGCCACCATTTTGACACCATACCGGAAGCAAGACCGGTAACCAAATCTTGGTATTGGACATATCATTCTTGCCATTACATTGATAGCCATCATAGCTTTACTCCTTTGCGTTGCTTACCCATCGAGACTAGCCATTGAGTATTGCCGGCAACAAGACTTGTGCACATTAGTGATCATACTTCCCATAGCATACATACATACATCATTGTTGCCTATATTGGTATTATCTCTTGTGTCACAAACTTGTCATCGCATACTCACTTGCTATCTTGGTTCGTCAAACATTGCATGAGAAAAGAGCTCAAACATCAAAGAGCCAACCAAGCTTTTAAGCAAAGAGGAAAGATATGCAAAGAGCTTTTAAGCAAGAACCATAGCATCATACAACATTAAGATTGTCATACTCGATCATCTTGGATCATATCATAGCAACACCTTGCATACAAAGTATTTGGGATAGAAGTCGTTGCATTTTTGCTATGTAGGTTGTGCACAAGTTATTGTATCCGCCTATCGTGCAATCGTGCTAGCGTCTCTCTAGTGTTGTGCAACAAGAGTATTTTCCTGGATTCCACATTTTGGCTCACCCTTGGTTGCACAAACCCACTTATCTTTTTGCGTGTGTGTTTCCGTGTACCTTATATGCTTGGTCTACTTGTTACATTGGATCTTGCATATCTTTTCCAACATTATTGAAGCTCACTTACAATTGCATCAAATTTTCTGCCACCATCCTAACAAAGCTCCACCAAAACCTTTTACTTGTGTAGGTGTGAGAAACCGACAAGGACTCGTACCAATTGTTTTATTTCCTTGTCCTACATTGGGGTGATCCTCGATCCACTTTCAACATCGGTCAAGGTACATTTGGTACTCGTTCCTCTCTTTCTACCACTCACATTTGTCTTGGAATGATGGATAGGACAAGTACTTCTACCAACCCACTCTTCATGGAGCAAGACGATGACATGAACTCCTTCATCACCACGAGTCACCTCTTTGGTGCACAACGTGCTTTGCATCAAGAGCAAGAAGCGATGAGTGAACGCATCGACAACCTTGCCGCCGACTTGCAACTTTCTGAGCAACGTACAAAGGACTACTTCGACCAGAGGCTCGACGATCACAGGCAAGAGAATGACACAAGGATGGATGAAATTCGTGCTTTGTTGCTCAATAGCTCGTCTTCCACTTCAAGAAGGAGCCGTTCAAGCCGCCACTCCGACTTCACCCTCTCCGGCTCAAGTACACCGACATCGAACACTCTTCGTCGAGCTGCGCGCGCCGACCATCAAGCAAGCCTCAATCCCCTAAGAGACACTGACTCTCAAGAGCATCGACAATGTCAAACTCAAGAAGCCTTTGCGCTTGCACGAGAACGGCAACGTCAATGCCAACATGAAGTGGAAGAGCGAGCGCGTCTACACCAAAATGCCCAAGATGCCGAGGCACAACGTCAAGCACAACAACTCCGTGACGCTCAAGCACTTGCGGCGCAACAAGCTCTACGCGATTCGAGTCGAGGCATTGACGACCGAAGCCGACAAGCCTGTGAACAAGAACAAGCACATCGCGAAGAAATTCAAGAACAAAGATTTCACGCTCGCGTGCATCGTCAAGTTCCTCTTCGAGCTCGCGAAGATCCTCCACAAGCTCGCCAACACCATCAAGTTCATCGAGAGCATGAAGACAATGGAAATCCTCCACAAAAAGAGCAACATGAGGATAAGAACCCTCCGCGTCAAGAGCACCACGAGTTGAACAATCATCTACAACATGGGCGTCATCATCCCCAACCCCAACACAATGAAGAGAAACGCTACGGCAAGCTCAAGTTCACCATGCCCAAGTTCAACGGAAGCAATGATCCCGAAGAGTACCTTTCATGGGCATTGAAAGTTGACAAGATTTTCCGTATGCACAATTATGACGAAGAGAAGAAGATCGCAATGGCATCCCTTGAGTTCCAAGACTATGTGCTCATTTGTTGGGAACAAGTCATTGAGCGCCAAGAGGCAAGAGGTGAACCACCCATCACTACTTGGGCGCAAATGAAGGATGTCATGAGAGCACACTTCGTACCTACCTACTACAACCGCGATCTCTTCAAGAAACTCCAACAACTCAAGCAAGGAACCAAGAGCGTTGAAGAGTACTACAAGGACATGGAGATTGCCATGATACGAGCCAATGTCATGGAAGATGATGAGCAAACAATGGCACGTTTCTTGAATGGACTCAATCATCCTATCAAGAAGATCGCCGACTTCCAACCATACTCAAATCTCATCGAGCTAGTGCGCCAAGCTACCAAAGCGGAACGCCAAGTGCAAGATGATTTCAAGTATGCCAAGTTCTCATCCAAGTCCTACGGATTCTCCAATAACGAAGCTTCAACGACTCCAACAACGAGTACAAGACCTTCTACTTCCTACATCGACAAGTCGACTTCCAAGAAAGCTTCGCCAACTGCAAGCAACCCTACTACGGGCAACTTCAAGCCGAGAGCTTCATCATCATCAACCCCAACCGATGAGACCATCAAGACGAGTTCCTTCAAGTGTTTCACTTGCGGAGGCCGAGGCCACAAGTCCTACGAGTGCACCAACAAGCGAACCATGGTCTTCAACGTCGCCATGCACCGCCCAGTGAACATTGAAGAAGAACAAGTCTTTTGTGATGAAGACTCGAGTCCCGCACTTGTTGTCCCCAAAGTCTTGACTCTCCAACATCACCAAGAAGAAGACCAACGATGCCACATATTCCACACCAAGGCCGGCATCAATGGACGATTAGTCAAGGTCATCATCGATGGAGGGAGTGGTCACAATCTTGCAAGTGAAGAACTTTGCTCCAAGCTCCAATTACCCAAGACGAAGCATCCACATCCATACAAAGTGCAATGGCTTAGTGATTCCGGCACTATCCAAGTCGAGCACCGAGTACAAGTCTCCTTCACTAGAGGAAGAGTGTGAGAGGTGTTAGTTTGTGGTGCATTGTCCTTGCACACGAGGACATAGTGTAGGACACAATATGGGTTCCCACACACTTCTCTCATCTCGCGTTTGGTGGCAATTAGAACTAGGTTCTTGTTTTCGCTCATCGTGAAGGCACTCGATTTTGGCTTGTGGCGCTCACTCTCGTTTTGGAGGCTCGCTCTCTCACTATGATCTCCACGATGGGTGGCTTGCTTGTCGGCGATCACTTGACTTCACGACATTGGACGGAGGATGTATGATGTAGGGTGGAACCCTAATCGCTCGATCTTTCACGAAAGGAGCAGATCCCGTGAAGAACGCGAAGAACACGAGGAGGGAAACAAGGGAAAATACAAGGGAAAACACAAGAGGAACACTCAAACTAACAAGAACAAGTCACACATGTGCTAGATCCTCGGGTACATAGAATGATACACGAATCCACGGACAACTAAGGACGATACAAAAGGGTAGCCGGTTCTTCTCCGTGAGGAGGTCTTGAATCCACGGGGGGATCTTCTCCGCAAGGAGGTCTTGAATCTAAGTGGATCTTCTCCGAAGAGGGGCCGCGGTCTCTCTCGTGGAGTATATCCGGATGGATGAGCGAAGCTCTATCTCTGAGTATGAGCTAAACCAACGCTAACCCTAGAAAGTCGTATGGGATAGACTATATATAGTATAGGTGATGAAAGGGTACACGGGCCTCAGCCCAAGTGGCTGCGCGTTGGCAGGGTGGGAAGTTCCGGGCTAGGCCAGAAGTTCCGGGCACCGGAGGTTCTGGGGAGGGTCCGGCCTAACCAGAGAGTTGGCGTGGTGGAGATGTGCTGGCATCCGGGGGCCGGAAGGTCTGGGCAGGTCGGAGGTTCCGGGCGCCGGAAGGTCCGGGACAGGGTCTGGGCTAACCCGAGAGTTGGCACGCCTAGGCTGGTCGAAGTCATCGGCGGCCGGGACCTCCGGGTCGGCAAGAATGTCCGGGGGCCGGAAGTTCCGGGCTCTGGCCGGAAGTTCCGGGCTCTGGCCGGAAGTTCCGGGCTGTCTAGAGTGTTGACGCATGTCTCTTCTTCTACAGTCCTCGGCTCCGAGTCTTGAGCGTTGTACCTGATGACACATAGTATCTCGGACTTAGGCAGTAGCCATGTTTCACTTGAAGAGGGGGAAAACTCAAGTAGGAGTGATGTCACCTCGGATTGAATAGCACGTGACCTAGCCCTTGTCATTGGTCCACTTGGAGCTTGGATAGTTGAGGTGCCGTCCTTGGGGATGGTCGTGGGATGCTCCACATCATCTCCCCTCCCTTGGGGAAGATCCGTCCTCGGATCGAGTTCTTCATCACCATGGAAAGGAGAGAGATCTTTGATGTTGAAGATGTTGCTCACTATGTATTTGTCGCGCGGGAGGTCGATCTTGTAAGCGTTGTCATTGTATCGTGCGAGCACCTTGAAGGGTCCATCTGCTCGAGGTCGAAGCTTAGACTTGCGTTCTTGTGGAAAGCGCTCCTTGCGAAGGTGTAGCCACACAAGATCACCAATGTTGAAGACCATAGGTTGCTTGTTGACGTTGAGCTTGGTCGCAAGGTGTTTATAACACCCTCGATGCGACTATATCTCCCACGTGTCGAGGCATGACTTAGAGGCATAATCGCATTGAAGGCATATGTCGCAAGTTAGGCAATCTTCACAACATCCCATGTAATATGATGATAAAAGGGGAGATAACATAGTTGGCTTACACTCGCCACGTCAATCAAGTACATAAATAACATTACATCATCCAAACACTCATGGCCCGACTACGGCGCCAAAATAAAAGAGAACCCAACAAGTGACACGGTCCCGATCACCCCCAACTGGGCACCACAACTGATCATCAGGAAAGAAACATAGTAACATTGAGTGTCCTCGTCGAACTCCCACTTGAGCTCAAGCGCGTCTCCTGGAGCGGAATCATCAGGCCCTGCATCTGGTGTAATAGTAATCTGTGAGCCACAGGGACTCAGCAATCTCGCGCCCTCGCGATCAAGACTATTTAAGCTTATAGGTATGGCAAGGTAAAAATGGAGCTGCAGCAAGCGACTAGCGAATATGGTGGCTAACTTATTCACAAAGAGAGCGGGAAGAGGAGGCAAAGCGCGAGCAAGAAACTAGAGAGCAACCTGCGCAAACATAACTCCAACACCGTGTCCACTTCCCGGACTCCGCTGAGAAGAGGCCATCACGGTAACACACTCAGTTGATTCATTTTAATTAGTTAAGGTTAAAGTTATCTACAACCGGGAATTAACAAATTCTCATCTGCCCATAACCGCGGGCACGACTTTCTAAAGTTCAAATCCCTGCAGGGGAGTCCCAACTTAGCCCATGACAAGCTCTCACGGTCAACGAAGGAATAGACCTCCTCCCAAGATGCTCCGATCAGACTCGGTATCTCGGTTCTTCAAGACACTTCGACAGGTTAAAACAAGACCAGCAACACCGCCCGAACGTGCCGACAAATCCTGATAGGAGATGCACATATCTCTTTCTCAGGGCACACTCAGATTGTCTAAACTTCCGGTAGGACAGCCCAGAGTTGCCCCTGGTAGCCACCGGCGGCTGACAGTTTGGACCAACACTCAGAGGAGCACTGGCCCCGGGGGGGGGGGGGTAAATAAGATGACCCTCGGGCTCCGGAAACCCAAGGGAAAAGAGGCTAGGTGGCAAATGGTAAAACCAAGGTTGGGCATTTCTGGAAAAGCTTTAATCAAGGCGAACTATCAAGGGGTTCCCATTATAACCCAACCGCGTAAGGAACGCAAAATCCGGGAACATAACACTGATATGACGGAAACTAGGGCGGCAAGAGTGGAACAAAACACTAGGCGAGAGGCCGAGCCTTCCACCCTTTACCAAGTATATAGGTGCATTAAGATAACAAGATAATATAATGATATCCCAACAAGTAAATAAATGTTCCAACAAGGAACGGTCTCCAATCTTCAATTGCAACTAGCAATGCTATATGAGGGGCTAAGCAAAGCGGTAACATAGCCAATCAACGGTTTGCTAGGACATGGTGGGTTAGAGGTTTGACATGGCAATTTGGGAGGCTTGAAAGCAAGTGGTAGGCATCGTAGCATTGGCATAGCAAAAGAGCGAGCAAACTAGCATAGCAAAGATAGTAGTGATTTCGAGGGTATGATCATCTTGCCTGCAAAGTTGTCAGAGTTGACTGGATCCTCGAAAGCAAACTCAACGGGCTCCTCGTTAGCAAACTCGTCTACCGGCTCTACCCAAACAAGACAAACAAGAAACAAGGACACAAATCAACCACGTGCAAGGATCAAGCAAAATGATGCAAAGATGGTATGCTATGCGGGATGCGATGCGGGATGCATATGCAAGATGTGACAAGGAATGCATGACCCTGGCCTCAACTTGGGAATCCAAGTGTGCCACCGAAAAGAAGAGATGAAATCGCTTGAAAACGATATAAAGAACGCCGAAATCAGAGTTACGGTATGGAAATGGCAAGCGATTCAAATATGACACCGGACTGCGATTTACAGCAAGTAGCCATCTAAATGCAACGAAATGAACATGCTACAGCACCCAAACATGATAACAAAATACATGGCAGGGATGCATTCAATATGCTTAACAAAAGTCTAGCACTGAGCTACGGCCAATTCATCCATTAACAGGTTCAAAGAAGCATGGCAAAAAATGCATATGGCAAACAGATTTCAGACTTAGTGAAATTAACACTTGTCTGGAATTTCAGATCAGGTAGCACTCTTCGGAGCAACAAAACTACATGCTATAGGACCTGAACAAGGCAAAGTAAAGAAATGGCATGGAGATACTCAAAGAGCTTAACAAAAGTCCCTTAGTGACCTTGAGCCAAAAGGGATCAGAAAATACAATTGCAAGCATGTGAACATAGCAAAAACATAATCAGATCACAGACTTAGTGAAAACTGGAGCATGCTGAAAACAGATATCAAGTAGGCATGTTTACGAGCTCGATGCACTCTATACAGAGAAAGACATGATAAGCTAAGCATACATCTATCAAGAACACACAAAATGAAAGCTAGAAATGGCAAGAATAATAGCATAGCATGCACGTATCAACTACAACATCATCGGCAAAATTGCAATCAAGTTGTCAATCTGCCCAGATTCACAAAGTAGCAAAAGTAGAGCTCGATTGAGTCAAGCTAGGGTGCTCCATAATTGCAAACAAAGACATGGATGGATAGAGCACTACAAGATTAACAAAACATCCTTACTGATCATCCTCAAGAGAGGCATGGATCACTAGAAAACAACATGAACATATGGCCATATGAGATAAACAGCTCAAGGACTTAGTGGAAATGCTAAGTCCCTGAAATCAGAATTACCAAGAGCCTCACTTTGCAAGCTTGTGCTAGTCACCACACACATCACCAAAATACATGGGTTGCACCTCTAGAAAGATGACAAAACCCTTAACAAAACATATGTAGAACTCATGGTCATAACATGCACACAATAATCATGGCAAAAATGACAAAAAGCTAAATGGAGCAGCAGATCTGACAAATATCTCAAGTATCCCTCTTCTAACAGCATTTCGGGCATCAAGATGAACTCAAAAGAAAATGATGCAATGGAACTAAATGATGTACTCTCTGAGATGAACATTTCGATACGCTATATGCATGAATCGGAGCTACGGATGCAAAGTTATAGCATGATGAAGATGGGCACATGACCTAGGGACTTAGGGGGAAAAACGGGGTCAACCCTAATATTTCAGATCTGGATCGGGGCACATGGAATGAGGTCTGCCGGAGCACTGTTCACCGGTGCCGGAGTTCGTCGGAGCCGGCGTGACGGCGGAGAGGCGACGGGGTCGAGGCCGGTCGCCGAAGCGGGTTCCGGCCGGCGAGCGCGGCAGCTTGGCGAGGCGGGGAGGGAGCCGGGCGGCGAGCTAGTGTGGCGGCGGTGATGCACGGCGCCGGCGATGGGCGGCGATGGCGCCACAGCGGCGCGGCGGCGCCGGACGGCGGGGCGAGGGGCGGCGCAGCGAGGCGCCCGGGAGGAGGAGGCGAGGCCCGGGCGCGGGACGGAGGGGGCCGGCCTTGGGCCTCGGCGGCGGCGCGGGCAGGAGCCGCCACATGGCGTGCCCTGGTTCACCGTGGGCGGTGGCGGTGGCTTGTCCGGCCGGCACAGACGTGTCCGGCGCAGTGCGGTAGATTTTCTTTAGGGTTAGGGGTAGAGAGAACCCGGAATTTTGGAGGAGGGGCTAGTTTTATAGGTAGAGGGAGCTAGGAGAGTCCAAATGAGGTGCGGTTTTCGGCCACGCGATCGTGATCGAACGATCTAGATGATGGAGAAGGCTTAGGTGGGTTTTGGGTCAAATTAGAGGGGCGTTGGGCTGCAACACACATGAGGCCTTTTCGGTCCCTCGGTTACCGTTGGAGTATCAAACAAAGTCCAAATGATACGAAACTTGACAGGCGGTCTACCGATAGTAAACCAAGGCCGCTTGGAAAGTCTCGGTCCAATCCGGAAATGTTTAATCCTAACACACGAAAGAAAGGTAGAAATGACCACCGGAGGAGAACGAAGCGCCGGAATGCAAAACGGACAACGGGGAAAATGCTAGAATGCATGAGATGAACACGTATGCAAATGCAATGCACATGATGACATGATATGAGATGCATGACAACGAGAACAACACACAGAGACAAAACCCGAACCCAAGAAAATAAAATAACTTAACGCCGGAAACGGCAAGAGTTGGAGTACAAATTGGGAAAGTTACATCCGGGGTGTTACAACACTCCACCACTATGAAAGGATCTCGTCCCGAGATCTAGGACTGAAAGAACACCGGGTATTCAGAACGGAGGTGATCCTCGCGTTCCCAGGTAGCTTCACGGTCGAAATGATGTGACCACTTGACTTTGAGAAATTTGATTGACTTGTTGCGAGTCTTGCGTTCAGTCTCTTCAAGAATAGCAACTGGGTCCTCACGATAAGAGAGATCTTCTTGGAGCTCAATGTCCTCGAAGTGGACGGTGCGGTCAGGAGTCTTGAAGAACTTTCGGAGCTGAGAGACATGGAACACGTCATGAACATTAGCAAAGTTTGCAGGAAGCTCGAGTTGATAGGCGAGGTCGCCTCTCTTGCTGACAATCTTGAAAGGTCCCACGTATCTAGGGGCAAGCTTCCCTTTGATACCGAAGCGACGAGTACCTTTCATAGGAGAGACGAGAAGGTAAACATGATCTCCAATCTCGAAAACCAAATCACGGTGCTTACTATCATAGTAGCTCTTCTGGCGGGATTGGGCTGCTTTGAGGTTATCTCGACTGACTTTGCACATTTTCTCTGCCTCTGTGATTAAGTCATTACCCAAAAGCTTACGTTCACCGGTTTCAGACCAGTTGAGAGGGGTACGACACTTCCTGCCATATAGAATTTCAAATGGGGCCTTGCCCGAACTTGCTTGAAAAGTGTTGTTGTAGGAGAATTCAGCATAAGGAAGACAATCCTCCCACTTCATGCCGAAGGAGATCATACAAGCCCTGAGCATATCTTCAAGAATCTGGTTGACACGCTCGACTTGACCGCTAGTTTGAGGATGGAAAGCTGTGCTGAAGCGGATGTTGGTGCCCATAGCCTTCTGAAAAGAATCCCAAAACTTGGATGTAAAGATGATGCCACGGTCTGAAGAGATCACTTGTGGAATACCGTGCAAAGAGACAATCCGAGAGGTATAGAGTTCCGCCAATTGAGCTGCAGTGATTGACTCTTTGATAGGCAGAAAGTGAGCCACTTTGGTGAGTTTGTCGATGACAACGAATATAGCATCATTGCCACGCTTGGACTTTGGAAACCCAGTCACGAAGTCCATCTCAATGTGGTCAAACTTCCATTCTGGAATGGCAAGAGGTTGGAGGAGACCAGTTGGCCTTTGGCGTTCTGCCTTCACTCTTCTGCAGACATCACATTCATTCACGAATTGAGCAATCTCGCGCTTCATTCAAGTCCACCAATAAGCCTGCTTAAGGTTCTGATACATCTTCGTGCTCCCAGGGTGGATGGAGAGGAGAGAATTGTGAGCCTCGTTCATGATCACTTTACGGAGGTCACCTTTGGGTACAACAATACGATCCTCGAAGAAGAGAGTATCTTTGTTGTCAAGGCGGTAGCACTTGTACTTGGGTTGACTCTTGGCAATCCCAATCTTCACCTTTTTCACCATAGCATCAAGAAGCTGGGCTTGGCGAATCTGGTCTTCCAAGGTAGGAGAGACTTGAAGGTTGGCGAGGAAACCTTGAGGAACAATTTGCAGATTAAGTTTGCGGAAAGCTTCACAAAGCCCGGGTTGGTAAGGCTTAAGAATCAGACTGTTGCAATAAGCTTTTCTGCTCAATGCGTCAACAATCACATTGGCCTTGCATGGAGTATACTCGATACTCGGATTATACTCTTGAATCATTTCGACCCATCGAGTTTGCATGAGGTTGAGATTAGGCTGAGTGAAGATGTACTTGAGACTCTTGTGATCAGTGAAAATATCCACTTTTCTTCCCAATAAGAGATGTCTCCAAGTCGAAAGAGCATGCACAACTGCCGCCAACTCGAGATCATGAGTGGGGTAGTTCTTCTCATTAGGCTTCAACTGGCGAGAGGTATAAGCAAGAACTTTCTTCTCTTGCATCAAAACTGCGCCAAGACCTTCAAGAGAGGCATCACGAAAGACCTCGTACGGCTTGGATTCATTAGGCGGAGTCAGAACTGGAGCAGTGATCAATTTCTCTTTCAAAGTGTTAAAAGAAATGACACACTCCGGAGACCAAACGTACTTGACGTGCTTCTGGAGAAGATTCGAGAGATGCTTCGCGATCTTAGAAAAGTTTTCAACGAATCTTCGGCAATAGCTTGCGAGACCGAGGAAGCTACGGAGTTGCTTCACGTTCTGAGGAGGTTCCCAATTCACAATTGCAGACACCTTCTCAGGATTCACAACAATGCCCTTGGCCGAGATGATATGACCAAGATAAAGAACCTCATCAAGCCAAAATTCGCACTTGGAGAACTTGGCATAGAACTGGTGTTCCCTCAGCTTATCAAGAACCAAACGCAAGTGCTTGGCATGATCTTCCTTGTTCTTCGAGAAAACCAGAATGTCGTCGAGATATACCAAAACGAAGTCATTGGTGTAGGCATTGAAGATGAAGTTCATCATACGAGAGAACGTCGGAGGAGCATTGACGAGGCTAAAAGACATGACAGTGTATTCATATGAACCATAGCTTGTCCTGAAAGCCGTCTTGGGAATATCTTGCTCACGGATTCGAATCTGATGATAACCCATACGGAGATCAAGCTTGGAGAATACTTGGGCACCTTTGAGTTGTTCGAACAGCTCGTTGATGTTAGGAAGTGGGTATTTGTTCTTGATGGTCTTCTTGTTCAATGGACGGTAATCAACACAAAGTCGGTCCGTTCCATCCTTCTTCTTCACAAAAAGAACACCACAACCCCACGGAGAAGAACTAGGCCGGATGAGACCCATTTTCTCTTGAATATCGAGTTGCTTCTTCAGCTCCTTCAACTCTTCAGGTCCGAGCTTGTAAGGACGCTTGCACACAGGTTCCGTGCCAGGCTCAAGATCAATAACGAATTCAACTGGCCGGTGCGGAGGCATTCCTGGAAGCTCTTCTAGAAAGACATCTTGATATTCGCAAACGACTGGAATTTGAGAGATAACATCCAGTTCACCCTTCTCATTGAGACAAAACAGACGGATAGTATTATCCCGAGCGGCAAAGACAATTACATCCTCAGACGAATGAGTCAATTGAATCTGCCTGGCTGCACAATCAAGCTGAGCCTTGTGCTTAGAAAGTCAATCCATTCCGAGAATAAGATCAATATCCGAGTTACCAAGGATCATTGGAGAAGCCAGAAACTTGAAATCACCCATCGAGATAGAAATATCCGGAACTTCGCAGTTAGCAAGCAAGCATCTACCCGGAGAGACAACTGCTAATGGCTTATGCATAACTTGAGAAAACCACCCATGCTTAGATGCAAAAGGTCTTGAGATAAAACAATGCGATGCACCAGTGTCAAAAAGAACTTTTGCAGGAACATCGTTAACAGGAAGGTTACCCATGATGACATTTGAAGAATCCTCTGCCTCAGCTGCATTCACCATATTAACCTTGGCGTACTTGGGGTTATGCTTGACCACAGCTGTACTTGCCGATCTGACAGGAGGAGGAGGAGGAAGACGCCTCTGGTTGAAACACTTGTTGGCATAGTGACCCTTCTGTTGGCACTTGTTGCAGGTGACCTCTGAAAGCGGACGGTGATACGGAGCACTCGATCTTGGAGCTTGAGACGAAGTCTTGTTCTGAAAGCCAGGGTTGGGTGGGTGGGAAGATCCACTGCCACCTTTGCTCTTCTGCTGATACGGCTGACGGAAAGGAGGAGGAGGAAGCCAATACTTCTGCTGCTTGGCCACTTGAGTAGAGGAAGAAGGAGTAACATCTCTGACTCACTTCTTGGAAGCATCACACCTCAGCTAAGCAGCCTCTTGCTTCAATGCCATGTTGTAGAACTCATCGTATCTCAAGGGCTCGAAAAGAACAAGAGCTAGCTGAATTTCTTCTCTGAGACCACCCCTGAACAGGTATATCATGCTCTTCTCATCAGGAATGTCCTGCTTGGCAAAGCGGGCGAGCTTCTGGAACAACTTGTTGTAGTCATAGACAGACAAAGAGCCTTGCTTCAGGTTGCGGAATTCCTCACGCTTGCTTTCAACCACGCTCTGAGGAATATGATGAGCTCGGAAATCTCGACGGAATTCATCCCAAGTGATAACACGTCTACCTCTGGAATCCTTGTATTGCTGGAACCATTCTGCAGCTTGATCTTTGAGTTGGAAGGAAGCGAACTTGACAAAGTCCTCAGGCCTAACGTTACTGCAATCGAAATGCTTGCACAGATCCACGAGCCAATCGTCAGCATCAGTTGCCTCAACACAATTGCTGAAAGTCTTTGGCCCGTTAGCAAGGAACTGGTTGAGTGTAGCAAAGTGATTCTGATTGTTGCCTTGGTTCCCTTGGTTTCCTTGATTGCGCTCTTGAAGAATTTCCATGATCAACTATGTGTTTGCATTGGTTGTGGCCATCACAGCTTGCCATGCCTCTGGAGGAGGTGGAGGTCGTGGCGGATCTTGATTCTGATTATGATTGGTTCTCTTAGCGGGAGCCATCCTGAAGAGGTTGACCACCGTTAGCACATAGACAGATAAAATGAAGCTGAATCCAACGGAATGAAAATTACAACATAAAGTCTTCACATCCGAACAAAATGAACGAATGCATTCCTCTTGAAATGGTCACATATCCATAAATTGAGAAGCCACGTAGAATTTAGGTAGAGAAATAAATCAACAAGGTACGGATCAAGAACGAATAATCGGTAAGAAATCCCAATCTCAAACCAATATCCGTGGAAGAAGAACTAGAGCTACTAGAATTCCCACCTATGAAACTCCCGAACCTTTCCGGTTATGCAATCAGGTGTTGGGGATACAGGGGAAGCATAATATCTCACCAAAACTAGCAAATCCTACATCCAGCTATATCCATCCTTCAACACATAACCGAGAAAAACTTAGGAAACCATCTACCTCAACCTTCGAAAAGCATCCGTTATACAAGTTATGGCGATACTCCCGAACTCCCGCCCCAGTACTGGGTGGCGTCGAGGTTATCTCACCAACGAACTGCATAAAAGAGATTTTCGATGTCGGCGTACTAAACTCAGGTATTCCAGAACTGTAACGATAAAATTATGACGACAACACCTCAGAGCTCAACTCCCCGGGACACTTCCACAAAACCCCTGACAGGAGGCACCAAGACAATGTTCTCATCATAACACCAACGGAACGATTCCAAGATACCCGCGTGATCCTAAAACTTTTTTTTAGTGAAATTTGAGAAGAGAAGAGTTAAAACTCTACGTCAGGATGCCTTACCAGAGCGATGAGGAGACTGGGATGTAAAAAGAATTCCTAAACTCTCCGATATATAATTCCTAAATGACTCAAAATATTTTTCTAGACACAACTTGGCCGCTAAAAATGATCAAGCAATGGGGCTCCTAAGGTCGGGGAAGACTCTGATACCAACTTATAACACCCTCGATGCGACTATATCTCCCACGTGTCGAGGCACGACTTAGAGGCATAATCGCATTGAAGGCATATGTCGCAAGTTAGGCAATCTTCACAACATCCCATGTAATATGATAATAAAAGGGGAGATAACATAGTTGGCTTACACTCGCCACGTCAATCAAGTACATAAATAACATTACATCATCCAAACACTCATGGCCCGACTACGACGCCAAAATAAAAGAGAACCCAACAAGCGACACGGTCCCGATCACCCCCAACTGGGCACCACAACTGATCATCAGGAAAGGAAACATAGTAACATTGAGAGTCCTCGTCGACCTCCCACTGGAGCTCAAGCGCGTCTCCTGGAGCGGAATCATCAGGCCCTGCATCTGGTGTAATAGTAATCTGTGAGCCACAGGGACTCAGCAATCTTGCGCCCTCGCGATCAAGACTATTTAAGCTTATAGGTATGGTAAGGTAAAAATGGAGCTGCAGCAAGTGACTAGCGAATATGGCAGCTAACTTATTCGCAAAGAGAGCAGGAAGAGGAGGCAAAGCGCGAGCGAGAAACTAGAGAGCAACCTGCGCAAACATAACTCCAACACCGTTTCCACTTCCCGGACTCCGCCGAGAAGAGGCCATCACGGTAACACACTCAGTTGTTCATTTTAATTAGTTAAGGTGAAAGTTATCTACAACCGGGCATTAACAAATTCCCATCTGCCCATAACCGCGGGCACGGCTTTCGAAAGTTCAAATCCCTGCAGGGGAGTCCCAACTTAGCCCATGACAAGCTCTCACGGTCAACGAAGGAATAGACCTCCTCCCAAGACGTTCCGATCAGACTCGGTATCTCGGTTCTTCAAGACACTTCGACAGGTTAAAACAAGACCAGCAACACCGCCCGAACGTGCCGACAAATCCCGATAGGAGCTGCACATATATCTTTCTTAGGGCACACTCAGATTGTCTAAACTTCCGGTAGGCCAGCCCAGTGTTGCCCCTGGTAGCCACCGACGGCTGACAGTTTGGACCAACACTCAGAGGAGCA
>NC_041380.1:184637534-184639787 GCF_002162155.2 Triticum dicoccoides | reverse complement strand
GGGGGTTAAATAAGATGACCCTCGGGTTCCGGAAATCCAAGGGAAAAGAGGCTAGGTGGCAAATGGTAAAACCAAGGTTGGGCATTGCTGGAAAAGCTTTAATCAAGGCGAACTATCAAGGGGTTCCCATTATAACCCAACCGCGTAAGGAACGCAAAATCCGGGAACATAACACCGATATGATGAAAACTAGGGCGGCAAGAGTGGAACAAAACACTAGGCGAGAGGCCGAGCCTTCCACCCTTTACCAAGTATATAGATGCATTAAGATAACAAGATAATATAATGATATCCCAACAAGTAAATAAATGTTCCAACAAGGAACGACCTCCAATCTTCACCTGCAACTAGCAACGCTATATGAGGGGCTAAGCAAAGCGGTAACATAGACAATCAACGGTTTGCTAGGACATGGTGGGTTAGAGGTTTGACATGGCAATTTGGGAGGCTTGAAAGCAATTGGTAGGCATCGTAGCATTGGCATAGCAAAAGAGCGAGCAAACTAGCATAGCAAAGATAGTAGTGATTTCGAGGGTATGATCATCTTGCCTGCAAAGTTGTCAGAGTTGACTGGATCCTCAAAAGCAAACTCAACGGGCTCCTTGTTAGCAAACTCGTCTCCTGGCTCTACCCAAACAAGACAAACAAGCAACAAGGACACAAATCAACCACGTGCAAGGATCAAGCAAAATGATGCAAAGATGGTATGCTATGCGGGATGTGATGCGGGACGCATATGCAAGATGTGACAAGGAATGCATGACCCTGGCCTCAACTTGGGAATCCAAGTGTGCCACTGGAAAGAAGAGATGAAATCGCTTGAAAACGATATAAAGAACGCCGGAATCAAAGTTACGGTTTGGAAATGGCAAGCGATTCAAATATGACACCGGACTACGATTTACAGCAAGTAGCCATCTAAATGCAACAAAATGAACATGCTACAGCACCCAAACATGATAAAAAAATACATGGAAGGGATGCATTCAAGATGCTTAACGAAAGTCTAGCACTGAGCTACGGCCAATTCATCCATTAACAGGTTCAAACAAGAATGGCAAAAATGCATATGGCAAACTTATTTCAGACTTGGTGAAATTAACACTTGTCTGGAATTACAGATCAGGTAGCACTCTTCAGAGCAAAAAAAACTACGTGCTACAGGACCTGAACATGGAAAAGTAAAGCATGGCATGGAGCTACTCAAAGAGCGTAACAAACGTCCCTTAGTGACCTTGAGCCAAAAGGGATCAGAAAATACAATTGCAAGCATGTGAACATAGCAAAAACATAATCAGATCACAGACTTAGTGAAAACTGGAGCATGCTGAAAACAGATATCAAGTAGGCATGTTTACGAGCTCAATGCACTCAATACAGAGCAAGACATGATAAGCTAAGCATATATCTATCAAGAACACACAAAATTCAAGCTAGACATGGAAAGAATAATAGCATAGCATGCACGGATCAACTACAACATCATCGGCAACATTGCGAACAAGTTGACAATCTGCCTAGATTCACAAAGTAGCAAAAGTAGAGCTCTATTAACTCAAGCTAGGGTGCTCCATAATTGCAAACAAAGACATGGATGGATAGAGCACTACAAGATTAACAAAACATCCTAACTGATCATCCTCAAAAGAGGCACGGATCACTAGGAAACAACATGAACATATGGCCATATGAGATAAACAGCTCAAGGACTTAGTGGAAATGCTAAGTCCCTGAAATCAGAATAACCAAGAGCCTCACTTTGCAAGCTTGTGCTAGTCACCACACACATCACCAAAATACATGGGTTGCACCTCTGGAAAGATGACAAAACCTTTAACAAAACATATGTAGAACTCATGGTCATAACATGCACACAATAATCATGGCAAAAATGACAAAAAGCTAAATGGAGCAGCAGATCTGACAAATATCTCAAGTAGCCCTCTTCTAACAGCATTTCAGGCATCAAGATGAACTCAAGAGAAAATGATGCAATGGAATGGAATGATGTACCCTCTGAGATGAACATTTTGATATGCTATATGCATGAATCGGAGCTACGGATGCAAAGTTATAGCATGATGAAGATGGGCACATGAGCTAGGGACTTAGGGAAAAAACGGGGTCAACCCTGATATTTCAGATCTGGATTGGGGCACACAAAACGAGGTCCGCCGGAGCACTGTTCACCGGTGCCGGAGTTCGTTGGAGCCGGCATGACGGCGGAGAGGCCGGTCGCCGGAGCGGGTTCCG